>NW_024704746.1:7073372-7103667 GCF_018977255.1 Callorhinchus milii | reverse complement strand
GTCCTATTGCTTCCTCTGGGCTACAGGAAATGCTCTTCATGGTAATGGTAGACTATTAACTGTCAGTAGTACTGATTATATTTAGTAAAAACCCAGCTGTTAGTCAATTGGCGGATCTCTTTTCCAGGGAGAATAATCCCTTTTTTAAAAAGATTAATAATTTGGTCGCTCAATCCATGGCTGTTTGTGAGACACTGCTGAGCGCAATTGGCTGCCGCGTTTCGCCCACAAAATATACAGTCAATTCACTTTACAGTATATTCTGTGAATCACTTTGAGACATCTAGAAGACATGGTAAGGCGCTATATCAAATGCAAGGATTATTATTATGACTGAGTGTAGCACTGGATACTGAACACAGTACCATCTGTTGGTTCTCTCCGTGGTGCTGAATATTCAGCCTTGTTGGTGCTCTCCATGGTGTTCAGAGAGAGTGCACAATCCATTCCAACAATCTACCTCTGGAATTTCCATGTGTAGGTGGGATGCATGGAATTCTCAGTTTGGTTTGGATACTCTAAAGCACGGTGATGGGTTTCCACATGCGTCAGATACCCAGCTGACCAAAAAAGACATAAAACTCAATACTTAATTTACACGACAGTAAGTACTGTCAGTGACACCGAAAGCTTACTGTGAAAGTCAGGAGTGATTTCTGTGCATCATTTCCCAATAATGCTCAGAGCAAGATCCTAATTTACAAGATCACCCTATGCTCCTCACACTGATAAATAATAATTTATTGTGTATTCTCTCGGACTGAGAAATAGGTTGCCCTCTGGTAAGCTTTTTCATAGCTTTTTTTTTTCTGTTTGTCAAACGAGCTACTGCGGGTAAAAAAAAACTTTCCACTGTAAAGTTTATCCGAACTGATGCTGTCATGTTTTGGAGGCTTGTGTTCAATATTAATGCGCTATTGCCACCGTGTGGCCACACGGACCCTGTGCAGCCTCCATAGAAGCTGGATTGTGAATTAATTTGCAGAGCCGGTAGGACTTGCAGGAAGCAAATGGCAGGCTGACCCCAATTGACAGCAATCCGTATTGGAGCGTGTTCCACTTAAAAGCCAGCTAACACCCCCCCTAACCCCTCCCCACCAAACCACCACCACCATCTCTTGCCGTTCATTCATTCTACTGGCACCGAATTCCTTCTGGGAAGCTATATATAACCACAGTAAGCTGCTGCTTCAGTTCCGTTTTAGCTCTTAGAATAAGTTGAGTAAGGAGTGTAAATGCTGACTAGGTAAGGGATATCTCAGCAACTATTACGACCTTCTCCAATTAAAGGTATGTGGCTGAGATAGAATGTATCCCTGCACATTGGTCAGTCACAGAGTCGAAGAGGACTTGCTGAACAGAGTTGTTGCTGTGTGTTGCAATCAAGTCTATTTTTCATTGTAAAGAATGGTATTTTTCCAGGACTGTTATTACACCAGTGTTTGTCAAACCTGCTAGTGCTAAACTTTTGTAATAATAATTATACTAATCCTTTGCATTTAATATAACGCCTTATCACATCATTGAGAGATCTCGAAGCGCTTCACAAATTATACTGTAAACTGAATTGACTATATTTTGTGGGCGAAACGCGGGAGCCAATTGTGCACAGCAGTGTCCCACAAACAGTCGTGGATTGAATGATCAAATTAATATTCTTTTTCATTTTTCGGAAAGATTGTGTTAGCTCCACATTATGACCTTCATCAGGTTGTAATGTGAAGTTAACACAAACCAAGCTAGGGAATCTAGGGTGGCTGGAAAGAAAATCTTTGCCTGCACTGAAGTCAGTGCTCTAAGTATGTGTATTTTAGATGAGCTCTAACTTGTTTAAATGTATACCTGGTTGTCAAACAAACAGCTTTTGTAGCCAAAGGCAAATTAGGAAATTCTTGCTGTTTAAGGATATTAAGGATAGGGCGCTATAAGCATGACTTGTTTTTATATGGCAAATATCTCGAAGTACTTCATACTATGTACCTACCATTCTGGACACCAAGCAGAGAAATAAGAGATTCAAAGACCGTTGGGTTAGCAACCATGTCCACTTTCAAAACAAAACAACATGGTTAAGAGAGAATAACGTTGAGTGATATGTGGAAAAAGCTAGGATTTGGTACTTAGACAGGGTCTATGGGACGTCCTCCCGACATAAAAGGCGCTATACAAATGTAATGTTGTTGTTGTTGTTATGATACGCACTCATGTGGAGTATAAAGACCAGCCAAACAGGATGGGCTGAATGGCCTGTTTCTGAGATGGACCTTTATGCATCTGTGAATCTATGGATAAGATTTGACCAAAACGTTGTCAATTTTTATATACTGTAAGTGAAATTAAATATATATTTCCAATTCCAGATTCTCCATCCCTCCTAATTGAGCAAGTTTATATAGGCAAAACAAAATCTCCAGTTTTAGGGCAAAAGTAACACAAATATGTTGAAACAAATTCTGCTTCATTGTAATAATAATAATCCTTGCATTTGATATAGCGCCTTATCACATCTTCAAGACGTCTCAAAGCGCTTCACAGAATGTACTGTAAAGTGAATTGACTGTAAATTTTGTGGGCGAAATGCGGCTGCCAATTGCGCACCGCAGTGTCCCACAAACCATCATAGGTTGAGTAAAAAGCAATTCGGGTTCCTACCAAACAACCGGGTTCCTACTTACTGCTTGGTAAACAGAGGCATGTGGCGTAAGGAAACTTGCCTAACGTTTCGCCCTTCTGGGGAATCCAACCTGGGTCCTCTCGCTTGCGAGGCGAGTGCTCTAACCACTAAGATGCAGGACTCCACATTGTGTTGATAATCAGATTTGCGTGTCCTGCTGACAATCCATACAGTTCCAGCTGGGAGCGCTGGGAGCTGGACTGGCATCTAGAGTTTGCAACAAGAAATAATTTCTTCGAGACTCACTTCTTGCCTTTTGATGAAGCATTAATGTTCAGAAATTTGTAAAAATCACTTCAAGCAAAGCAATGACAGGCACCAGAGTGCAATCCGCGGCAGATAGTCCCTGCTCCGAGGGGCTTTCACCACAACTCTGCAGCTGCCAGGGAGCCTTAACTGGTGAATCATGCCCAGTTTTATGACAATCCTTGCAGTTATGCCTATCACTTATGTGGAGTCCTGTAGCGTAGTGGTTAGCGCGCTCGCCTTGAAAGCGAGAGGACCTGGCTTCCATCTGCCTGTTCAGGTGAATGTTAAAAAGTCCTATGGCACTGTTCGAAAAGAGAAGGGAATTTCTCCAAGTGGTCAACAATCTCCCAAATAAAATGGGTCACTCACTCCATGGCTAATGGTGGGACACTGCTGGGCACAGCTGGCTGCCGTGTTTCACCCACAAAACACACAGTCGATCCACTTTCCACCTGCAACATGCATCGGGACATTTCAACGACATGATGTGGTGCTATATCAAATGCAAGGATTATTATTATTATTAATGGCATTACTGTAGCTCCGTGGTTAGAGTACTCGCTTTGCAAGTGAGAGACCTGAGTTCAATTCCAGGAAGGGCGAAACCTTGGGCAAGTTTCCTTACTCCACACGCCTAATAATAATCCCTCCAAAAAAACAAAACAATAATAAATTGGTCATTTTCAATCCACGACTGTTTGTGGGACATTGCTGTGCACAATTGGCTGCCGCGTTCGCCCACAAATATAGTCAATTCACTTTACAGTATATTCTGTGAAGTGCTTTGGGACATCTAGAAGACGTGAAAAGCGCTATATCAAATGCAAGGATTATTATTATTATATGGAGCACCGATCATGCACTCAATAATAATAAATTAATTGTTCTGTCCTTGGGACTCAAACAGGAAGCTTATTTTGTGCTTGTGCCAAGACCTGAGCTGTAAACCATGCATATTTACTTCAGTGAGTGTGGATAATATGAATTCTCTTGTTCTCAAGGAGCCATGAACAATACTTATAATCAGAGTATTCCCAGGAGGAGCATGTTACAGAGAGCGGTGCTTGGTTTGCAAAGCTGCCACTCACATTTCCCAACTGGATTTTTCAATCAAACAAACTATTATTTTGTAACAGCAGCCGGGCTGCGCCAGACATTTTACCTCTCTTTGTTGCTGAATATTGCCGTTGATTTAAGTGATGGAGTCGGGGTGTTGAAGCAAGCTGCGGCAGTGATGATGGGTGAGCAGAAGTGCCAAGTTGTACAATACTGACAGAAACTCATTAAGAACCTGCAGGAGGCGTCAGGTGGAACCATATTATCCTAATAGTGATGTCCATGTCATGTTACTGATATACCATCTGTTAAACCATCTTAAAGGAAATACATTCAGTCACGTCATCCACACACACGTCATCCACACACACTCTGCCTAATTACACAGTCTCAGGTATAACAGCCGGTTACTTTCGCCCTCATTTTACAGCCCTGAATTCTAACAGAATTACTCACACCCTCACTTTACAATCTCAGATGTAATAGCCTGATAATCACACCCACACTATACAGTCTCAGATATAATAATCCTTGCATTTGATGTAGTTAAATATCACATCGGTGAGACGTCTCAAAGTGCTTCATAGGACATCCTGTAAAGTGAATTGATTGTATTTTATGGGCCAAACGCAGCAGCCAGTTGCACACTGCATGCCCCACAAACAACCACATGACTAATTTTATTTGGGGGATGGCTGGCCAGACACAAGGAGAAATTCCCTTCTCGAATAGTGCCATGAGATCTTTAACGTCCACCTATACAGGCAGATGGGACCTTGGTTTAACATCTCAACCAAAGGATAGTGCCTCCAATAATGCAACTGCACTGGAGTGTCAGATCTGTGATTCCAAGTCCCAATGTGAGGCTTGAGCCTACAATCTTCTGACTCAGAGACGAGTGCTATTACTGTGCCAGGTTGACACACCCTCACTCAAATATAACACTGCTGTTACGAGGTTCTCAGTTATAACATTACTGCATCTCCATTGCTCGACTGCCCTGATAAGGCTCTCAGTTTTAACACATTTTCCATTATGTTCTAATCCCATCTTTACAATTTCTGTTACACATCCCACCCTCAGTATCATGTATTCAATTATAACCCTGTCCCAGTTGCACTCTACCCTTGTTATTAAGCTACTGTAACACTATTTTGACTGTATATTTTGTGGGTGGAACGTGTCCAGCAATCGTGGATTGAGTGGCCAATATTGCTTTGAGGGATTACTACTCCTGGAAAGTAATCCGCCAATTGACTAACATCTGCCATTTCCACAGGCTAACTCTGAGAAGCACTTTGAGATGTCCTCCTAGCTCTATTATAAAAGTAAATTGTATTGTATCAACTAGTATTGAATGCCATTGCTCACACATGCCAGTATCCTCCACGTCACAGATCTGCAAATGCCTTTAAGTCCCAATCTCTGGATAAGTACTGAATAAGAAACCTTTGCTTTGTTTATTATGCCTGGCTGCACACGTGCGGAGGTGTGAAACAGTCCGTCATATTCAGCCAGAAATTAATCGCCAACAATAAATCTCAATTAGGAAGGAGAGAAAAGACTGGGTTGGCTTATTCCACTGAGTTTAGGAGAGTTGCAGATCCAGGCGTGTCCTGGCTGTAAACTTTATCGCTGGACGTGTGCTTAGTTGCATATTTAGCAGCGGAATTGAAACATTAAGCCAGAAATTAATGAAAATGAATGCGCCAATAATGTCATGTTTCTCAGGCATGTAGGCTATTAGTGACCCCAAGGTGATCATTAGCAACCTGAGCAGAGCAGAGCGAGTGATGGCAGTGAAAGGCTCCGAGCATGTTGTGGTATCCACACCTGCGGAGAGATCAAACTCTATCCCGTCATCGTGGCACAGTGGTAGCACAACGCATCAGTTTGCCAGAAATTACCGCACGATTTCGAGACAATTTTTTACAACATCTTCCTCTTCTGAAGCCAGCAGTCCCATTCCATGTGTGCCCGCTGCCTTTACTTGCACTGACCGGTGAGTGTGTGAGCCCAGATAGTGAATGTCAGTAAGCTGTGTGACCTTGAATGACTTCCCTGCTTGATCCTGTCTCTACCCAGTCAACTTGGCTCAGTTGGTAGCACCCTCGTGTCTGATATCAGAAGCTTGCGGGTTCAAGCCCCACGTCAGGACTTGGAATCACATAGTCTAAGCTGACACTCTAACGCAGTGCTGAGGAGTGTGCTGAATTGTTGGAGCTGTCCTTCAGATGAGACTTAAACCGAGGTCCCATCTGCCAATTCAGGTGGATAGTAAAGATCCCAAATCCCACTCGAAAAGAGAAACATATTTTTCCTTCAGTGCTGAGTTGCCTGATTTCAGCCGGGTTTGGAGCTAAAATTGGCTTTCGAGCATTAGGTTAGGGAGAGACAAGTTAGCCAACAGTCCAGGAGAGACATTTATCTGGGTCTAGATTTGGACTGTTTCTTATTATTTCAGTCCATCCAGAATTTGACAGATTCATAAATTCAGTGTCAATATTGAAGTTTTCAGGGTCAGTCGGATATCCAGTGCATTGGCACATTAACTGCATTGGTGGTTGAGTGGTAGGTTCTTGCTTGGGAGGCCTGGATTCGTTTCTCGGTCAATGCGAAACACTTTTCCAGCGCCTTGAGATGTCCTCCTGATGTGAAATGCGCAATACAAGTGTTGTTTTTGTTGCGTGTGGAAACCCACCACTGTGCTTAAGAATATTCAGGCCAAACTGAGAATTCCACATTCTGTTTGTATGGAAATTTCCCTGTGGCTGGAATGGAATGTGCAGATTAATCTGCACCCAGATTACTTGATTCTGGAAAGTATTTGGCTCAGGTTGGCAACAGCCAACCTCTTCTTTCATCTGGCAAATGCTTGTGTTCTTATGTAGGAGCCTGGAGCCAATGCCAAGGCTCACATATGAAGAATGGTTACTTGGGCAAGGTGATTGAGGTTCAGTGATAGAGAACCTGAGAAGAGACTGCTCAGATTGCCTGACCACAAATTCCAAGGCTTGTGTCATTGACCCCTGACCGTGTATTCATACCAGCTGCGAGTCGCACTTCAGAGAAAGAGACGCTTGAAATAATAATAAGAGGAATCCTTGCATTTGATATAGTGCATTTGATATCACGTCTTTGAAACGTCTCAAAGCGCTTCCCAGAATGTACTGTGAAATGAATTGACTGTGAAGTTTGTGGGATAATGCGGTAGCCAATTGCGCACAGCAGTGTCCCACTAACAGCTGTGGATTAAGTGACCAAATTATTATTTTTTTTTGAAGGGATTATTACCTGCTAAGGAAATAATTCATCCCCGACAAGAAGATGCATCTCAGTGAAGGGTCTGTGCCAACCAAGCAAGCGTAGAATGGATAATATTTTAGTTCCCCAAGTGACAGACACAACAGAATAAATACATTGTAGATTACCAGCTTAATTAGTCATAATTTATGCTAATTGTAAAACAGATTTGAATTCCCTCTTCCCGCAGTTTTGATATTCCACGTATTATTCGCCCCGTAGATAGCATCTCCATTAGGAGACGGGGCAGGAACTGAGCACTGCTAATGAACTGATTTGTGCTTCATATTCCAGCAATTCTCTCTGGGTTTAGCAGAGATAAATAACATCAATTATGTCTGACTTTTTTTTCCCCCCCTCTGCTTCTTTGCGGTCGCACCTTACAAACAGCTGCAGATTTTTTTTATATATAAACATGAAAAAGATTGTAATAAATGCAGTGAAGGTTGAACCTATTTTTCCATTTTTACATCTCGCCTTTTCCCTAATGACAGTCAGACGGATGGCCCTCCAGTGGCCTTGGGTAAACCATAGTAAATCCCTTGTTGTCTTACAAATTGGGTGTTATTGAAGCTTGCTCTCGCCATCTTTCTTCTGCCCTGTAACTTGTCACCAGCTTTGCGAGGGTCTTCCCTCTGAGAGCTCAGCTACCTGTGGGTCGCTGGCCCTCCCAAGGGTCTGTGAGAGGGTCTGTTTTTTCTGTCTAGTTTTGGAAAATTAAACAAGTTGTGTTATTTATAGGGCAGCACTGTCTCAGGCTGCGCCGTGTATAATAAATAAGAATAATCCTTGCATTCCACATAGTCTTACCATATCAGCAAAATGTCTCAAAGCCCTTCACAGGATTTACTGTCAAGTGTAGTGACTGTGTATTCTGTAGGTGAACACAACAGTCGATTTGGGCACAACAATGTCTCACAAACAGCCGTGAAGTGAATGACTCAACGTTCCCTGGGGTTTGTTGGCCAGAACACTGGCAAAACTCCCTTCCCTTTTCAAATAGTCTCATGGGATCTTTGACTTGTACCTGATCGGACAGACAGGACCCCGGTTTAATGTCTCATCTTGAGGATGGCACCTCCGACAATGCAGAGCTCCTTCAGCTTTGCACTGCAGTGTCAGCATAAACTGCGAGCACAAAGTCCTAAAGCGTACATTGCTGTACACAAATTGGCTGCCGCATTTGTCCATAAATATTCGGCCACTACACTTCACAAGCAATTACCTGTGAGGCGCTTTGGGGTGTTTACAGACGAGATATCACGTACTTTTGGGATTCAGGGAATGTCATGTTGCGAGATTGGCATCAGATAACGATATTGTGTAGTGGAGTTTATAGCATGAGTCGTTGTTGATTAAAATGGGGATGTACAAAAATGCAAAGCAAGCAGTTTTGGGGGTTTTGTTTTGACAACAACTTGTCACGTTTAAGAACACACTGAAAGCCACTTTTGAAGTACAATATCTGATCAGCTGTTCAAGTACAAGCTGCCATTTCACCTGTGTGAAGGATTGTCAGAATCCATCAGCACTCTGCGGAACTTGTTGTGGGCTTTGACGATACACTGTGTCTGAATGGCAGCTCATTATTATTTAATCGAATCCCATTGTCAAAGGGGAAAAAGCAATATTCAGTGCCGGGGGAGTGGGTGGTGTGTTGGATATCTCCTTTACTTCTGGGTGCTGTGGTTAAGTCTTGAACGGGCAGAAGGGATTCAGATGTGTCCCCCTGATGAATAGCTGATGAAAAGGGGGCTCCACAGTACGGTAAAGAACTGGACTTTCACCTCATAACCCAGGCTGAATCTGTGAGCTGGAGGCAATTGGGGGCAGGTTTGTTCTTTCAGTCAGCTATTACATTCTTGTCAATATAGGTCTGGGAATTCACTGCACCCCATTGATTGCTGCAACAACAGGAGAGATTAACACAGTTACCTGCATCTCAAGTGAAACCCTTTGTATTCCCATACATGATAGCACTGTGAAGACACCCGATAAAAGGTGATAGGTTTGTGCAGGAGTAGAATCTCCACATACTATATCTTCCACAAATGAACTCACTCCTTCATTGGCAATAGCAATCTCAATTGGGAACAGCACCCCACTGGCAATGGCATCTCCCTCTGGGAGTGAAATCCCCACTGGCTACGGCAGTCTCCACTGGCAATAGTCATAATAATAATATTAAGCCTGGCATTTGGTACAGTGCCTTGTCAGGTCGAAAAGATGTCTCAAAGCTCAGAATTTACTGTGAAACGGAGTGAGCTGTATGTTTGTAGGTCACTCATTCCATGACTGTTTGTGGGACAGTTGGCTGCTCTGTTTCACCCATGAACATATACAGTTAATTCATTTTACAATATATTCTGTGAAGCGCTTTGAGACGTCTCGAAGACGTGATAAGGCGCTATATCAAACGCAAGAATTATTATTATGAAAGGAGAAAGACCAAAACTGCACACAATACTCCAACTGTGGTTGAACTCTTACTTATATGGGTTAAGCATCACCTCTATGGTTTTAGACTCTGATCTGTCAAGCTGGACTGGTTTGTTATTCACTCATTTGCTCGCTGATAAAGCCTGTGCTGCCTTTGGTCGCTTCCAGTTCCAGCAAACCATTCACCCTCCATGGAATTTCACGCCAGGAAAATCATTTAGAACAACACGGGCTTGGGCTGAGCTGGTGGGGAAAACAGCCCAAGCAAGGTCACCGAGGGAAGTGGATAATAAATTGAATTTTAAATGGCGTGTGTGTCACCAGCTTGATATTTTTATATCGTTTTCCCGCTGTCACTTCTTTTTAATATCCTGGGCTGGAGCTTGGCCAGAGTAATTTGTCACTTTGTGACAGATATGAGTTGTTTTTTCTTCACTTGCTATATCTCCCCCATCAACCCTCCCCACTGCCTAGCACGTGCACATGCACACTCGCGCGCTGATACGCACACACACACACACACACAATAAATGAGAGCCACTGGAGAGGTGATTCCTCGTCAAGTTAATAAAGTATTGTAATGAAACAATATTATTCAGACTCCTCGCAAAAATGTCAAGCTTCCAACCCACCAGTCTGAGACCGCCTCTCACCTCCCTTCCCCGACAAAAAAAAAACAGTCTATAATATCCTGGCTTATCTGTACCTCAGCTCCAATTACCCGCCTTTTCACCATATCCCTTAATACCCTGACCTAACAAATATCTACCTCAGTCTTGAAGATGTGAATGGATATTGTGGAGTCCTGTAGCTCAGTGGTTGAGCACTCGCCTCGCAAGCGAGAACCTGAGTTCAATTCCAGGCGGCGAAACCTTGGCAAGTTTCCTTACTCCACACGCCTATAATAATCCCTCCAAAAACAATAATAAATTGGTCATTTTCTATCACGACTGTTTGTGGACATCTGCTGTGCGCAATTGGCTGCCGCGTTTCGCCCACAAAATACAGTCAATTCACTTTACAGTATTCTGTGAAGCGCTTTGAGACGTCGAAGATGAAAAGCGCTATATCAAATGCAAGGATTATTATTATTATTAATGGAATGCAAGGATTATTATTATTATTTTCTTGAGACCCGGGAATGTAATCAGGTGGTTCAGACTCCCAACTCGTATTAGCAATTAACGAATAAAGTTTTTTGGGGGGTTAGCCGGCTGTCTCACACAAACAAGCCCCTATCCCGTGCTTAAGAGTAATCAAACTTCATAGAGTGAGCAATTCAATAATCTACAACAATTACCTGCAAATTTATAGTAAAGTCCTGCAAAAGTGCTTTGAAACATTTCGTTGATGTAATTAGGTAAATGTAGATATATCAAGTGTATATATATATAATATATAGAATATCTAATGCAAGGGTTATTAAATGTATAAATGGATGGTCCCACATATGTATGATTTCCTTGTGGCTAGTATGGAATGCATATTCTCTCCCCAAAGGACTGCTCCCTGCTTACCTGGTCCTGGAGAGTTTATCACAGGTTCACAAGAGCCAAAGCTTGGGGTACTGCTGGAGTTTAAACAGCTAAAATAATCCCTCCAAAAAAAAACAATAATTAAATTGGTCATTTTCAATCTACGACTGTTTGTGGGACATTGCTGTGCGCAATTGGCTGCCGCGTTCGCCCACAAATATACAGTCAATTCACTTTACAGTGTGTTCTGTGAAGCGCTTTGGGACGTCCTCCCGACGTGAAAAGCGCTATATCAAATGCAAGGATTATTATTATTATTATTATTAAAACAGCAAACAACAAATTGCATTTACATAGCGCCTTTCATAATAGGAGGATGTCCCAAGGCACTGGACAGTTAAGGATTTGCACCTGAGCTGGGTGAGGGTTGGAGTGAAGAAGGGTGGAGGGCAAGGGGATGGGTGGATGTAGGAGGATGACTGAAGACGTGGTCAAAGAGGCAGATTTTGAGACGGGCATTGAAGGAGGCAAGGGGGGGAGTGAGGCGGATGGGCTCCAGGAGAGAGTTCCAAAGGGTGGGGGCAGAAAGGCTGAAGGCCTGTCCACCAATGGTGGAGCAGGTCAGTGCCCACCAAGTGGACAGAGAGGACGGGTTGGTAACAATTTAATGGTTGCAAAAGTAGGGAGGAGCAACACGTGGAAGGCTTTAAAAGTGGATCTTGAACTCGATCCTTTGGGGGATGGGGAGCCAGTGAAGCTGGATGAAGATGGGGGTGATCAACTTAGTGTAGAACACACACTGTGGAGTTCTGACTAATCTGCAGATTGTGGAGAGAAGAGTTGGGAAATCCGGCGAGCAGGGAGATAACATCGAAAGCTGACCTACTCGTTGGCACTGTGCTGGCAGGAATGACATGGCGGGGATGAAAAGGGAGAGTGAGAGCCAAACAGTAATGGCCTGAGCTCCTTAAAAAATGCTCAGCACTGTAGATAAGGGAAATGTAAGCAGGGTGTTTGACTTGGGATCAATGTTTCTCTCCCTGTAACACTGTGAACAGTCCCTGGGATATTTATCTTCAACAATAATAATGAATGGCCATTAACGGATCGACAGCATTTGTCTAGTCACTAATATATGAGGCGACAGTCCATCTTTTCCTAGTGGAGTGATAGGTCTGAATGATTTGCCTGTTCTGAGTATTCAATCTTCTGAAAACACTCTATGCCTGTCAGGCTGATCGCTCTTTGTTAAAAAAAACAATAGTACCACACTTTTTTGTTGTTTTCCGAGATGATGATCATTAAAAAAAAAGCCATTTCGTTTTGCTGGAACGATCTGCAAAATTTCCTTCAGCGGGTTTCAGACAGATAATGAGAGACTTTTAGCTTCCAACAGCAAATCAATAGCAAATCATCAGAATAATCCCTGTACTGAACTTGACCTGCTCAGCCTAACAAGTTTCCCCACATATGTTCTGAGTTGAATTTTAGATTTCTCCAATGGACTCTGCTGGAGTTTGGATTTCAAGACATCTTTCACAATTAGCGAAACGGTCTCCATTGCTCGTGTTTGCCTGAGGTATCATTACTTGAGCATTAATTCCCATCACTGGAATTTGAAATGGAACCTCGATGGAGTGCACTGGCACGTTCCTGACATCCCAGAGCGTACCCTTGTCGTTAATCAGGGTGGCAAATTTCCAAGCCATGTCACTCCAGCCTTAGGGAAAACAGGCCTAATAATCCTTGCATTTGATATAGCTTAGCTTCTTATCACTCCGTTGAGACGTTTGAAAGTGCTTCACTGAATGCATTGCAAAGTGGATTGACGGTGTATTCTGTGGGCGAAATGCGGCAGTCAATTGCACACGGCAGTGTTCCACAACCAGTCATGGAGTGACCAACCAATTTTTTTGGGGGGTTGGGGGGTGCAATTATTACCCCCCATGGAGTGATCTGCCAATCGACTAATGATCGGTTTCCTACCTACTGCTAGGTAAACAGAGTCCTGCGGAGTAAGGAAACTTGCTCAAGGTTTCACCCCATTCAAGAATGGAACCCGGGTCCTCTTGCTTGTGAGGTGAACAGGCTAACCAGTACACTACAGCCCTCCCATAGGCACATTTCCTCGCTATTTTTGTGTTTCCCTTCCAGAAACATAACATAACATTTACAGGTTATGGAGGCAGTGGGTGGGCCAGATCAAATGGAGGGAAGGGGTGGGCAGAAATTGGGCCTTGGGCCACCAGTTGGCCCACCTTGATCTGAGACAATGAGCTGAATCTCCACTGACATGTGGCTTGCACCCTGTATTCACCCAAAGACTCAAAAATGAGAGGGCTTCTAATTGAACCAAACCAACAAACTCACAGCCACGCACCTGGATGTTGCAAAGAGAGATTTCAATTAAATACTGTGGGTATTGGGTTGTTTGGGTAATCCAATACTTGACAAGGTCAATGTGATTACTTTAAACAGAATAGGATTAGTACCTTTAATAACCGTCACATTACTTACCCCAATGAACTAACTTCCAAAATGATACTGTCCTTTATGTACGTACCAAATACAAATAAGAGCTCTAATCTCAGCTGTAAGGTGGCACCTCTGTCAATCTTAGGAAACCTCTGTTGCAATTAGTTTGTTCCAATTTCACTAAAAACTGCAGGAAGATGGATGAAATCTGATTGATGGCACTTAATATTAAAACAGTAATAAATTTCTGGGTCTTAGATACAAAATGTGATGTGATTGAGGAGCTCAGATGGTTTAAATATGGAACAATGTGATCGCTGGGAGTGAGTTACAGGTTAAAATGCAATCAAGGAGTGAGACTGATTAGGAATGAGCTCTGGAAACAATAATAATAATCCTTGCATTTGGTAATCTGCTTTATCATGTCATTGAGATGTCTCAAGTGCTTCATAGAATATATTGTAAAGTGAATTGACTATATATTTTGTGGGTGAAATGTGGCAGCCAATTGTGCACAGAGGTGTCCCACAAACAGTCGTCGATTAAGTAACATTTTTTTTTAGGGCTTAGTAGCCCTGGAAGAAAACCACCAATCCACTAACAACTGGATTCCTACATACTGTGAGGTAAACAGGGGGCGTGTGGAGTAAGGAAACTTAAGTAACGTTTCGACCTGCCCCGAAATCAAACCTGTGTCCTCTCACTTGTGAGGTGGGTGTGCGAACCACTACTATGGGATTGGAGTAAATCAGTCCATGTTTGAGTTTGCATGGCATGCACACGATGAATGGAACAGCCTCGCTCTGTGTTAAATTTCGACGCTCAACAACAACTTGCATTTATATAGCGCCCTTCACGCGGGGTAGTGTCCCTGAACGCTTAGTTGTCGGCAGTCTTGTTGCAGCTGTGCAGCGGTAACGAAAGTCAACGGAAGATAACATGGGACCTAGTCATGCTGTGTTGTGCGGCTATAATCTTCAATGAAACCCAGTGATGTGATTTTCACCGACCTGCATGTTTGTGGGCACTTCTTTAATGCACTGTGTTGTTTGCTCAGTGACTCGGTGACAGCAAGCGCAGCTGGTGCAATGCGTCTGGGCTTGGGAGATGAGGTAAAATTAACACCTGGCTCTCACACTGTCTGTGAAGCCTCTTCTCAAACACCAGTGTAATGAGGCGCTGTGGGGGCAGGTATTGATTGTTTTTAAGATCCGGAAAATCAGTCCGCAGAACTGTGATGATCCTTAGTAAATAACCAGTCAGCGCAGTCAACAGTGAGTGCAGCTGTCTCGACAGTGGGATAAGGGTAGAGGAATCTATTATGTAGCCTGAGCCACAAAAAGCTCTCGTTCATGTGTCTCGGTCTATTTAACCTTTAAACTATTGGCAGAAATTCCAGGCTTCCTGGACTCGCCATTTTTTTTTGTGTGTTCTTATCCCACACCCTGTGACGCTTAAACAAACCCCAAATTTGTGGTAAATATCAATGGGATTTTTAGCGCTCACTGTAACATTCACAGTCTAGGCTGACACTCCAGTGCAGTGTTGGGTGCAAGCACTCTGAGACTCTACCCTCTGCGAAGGGTGCTATATAAATACATGTTGTTGTTGTTGGGGGAGCACTGCATTGTCGGAGATGCAGCCCTTTGTATGAGACATTAAACCGAGGCCCTATCTGCCTGTTCAGGTGCATGTTAAAAACCTCATGGCACGATTCAAAAAAAGGGAATTTCTCCTGTTGCCCTACCTAAAAATCCCCTAAATTAAATAATAATAATCCTTGCATTTGATATAGCGCTTTTCATGTCTTCTCGACGTCTCAAAGCGCTTCACAGAATATGCTGTAAAGTGAATTGACTGCATATTTTGTGGGCGAAACGCGGCAGCCAATTGCGCACAGCAGCATCCCCACAAACAGTCGTGGATTGAAAATGACCAATTTATTATTGTTTTTGGAGGGATTATTATTAGGCGTGTGGAGTAAGGAAACTTGCGCAAGGTTTCGCTCGGCCTGGAATTGATCCCAGGTGTCTCGCTTGCGAGGCGAGTGCTCCAACCACTGAGCTACAGGACTTCATTAACTTCATGGTTGTTTCCGGAAACTTGCTGCAGGCAAAAATGCCTTTGCCTCCAAATACACAGTCACGACACTTGACAGCACTTTGAGGCGCTTTGTGACAATGTCACAAAATACACAGTCAAGCCACTTTACAGTATAGCCTGTGAAGCACTTTGAGACACCTCAACAACATGATAAGACACTTTATCAAATGCAAGGATTTTTATTATTACTAATATTATTATTATAGGCACTGTACAAATGCAAGGATGATTACTTACCTTCTATAAACACTTTATGAATGCTCATTCAGTTCTCTCTTCACGCTCCCCTGTATTATCACTGTCCTATTTCTGAATACTTTTCTGCAGCGCTGTTTTTCTATTATTATATGCTTCACTATGAACATGACAATTGGCAACCTTCACTGCTCTCTATCTGGGACATGGGCTCCTGGAAAGTCCATGGGAAGCAGACGCATTTTACTCCACATATAAAAATTGCTCAATCTGGTCATTGCAGATTCCGCAGTCATCTTCTGGGGAGGTCTGAAATGGAACATGTTGTTCTTTCATCAAGAAGGGATCTCATCTCTTGGCTGAGCAGGATAATTAGCGCATCAGTGTGACAATTCTATTTCTCACTCCACTTGTTCCCGTGACCTCTCTGAATGATATTGCCCCCCTGGTGATGGCTGGGGAGAGGTGTCGGCTGTGCATTCATGGCAACGTGGAAGTGAATTCAAATTGCCCAAATTCATATCTACTAGTGAAGTTTAAAATAATAATAATAATAATTCTCTTCACAGCTGTTTGTGGGACAATGTGTGTCAGCCTGGCGCAGTAGTAGCACTCTCGCCTCTGAGTCAGAAGGTTGTGGGTTCAAGCCCACATAGTCTAGGCTGACACTCCGTTGCAGTGCTGCATTTTCACAGGTGCCGTTCTTCGGATGACAAGGTAAACTGAGGTCCCATCTGCCTATTCAGGTGGTGTCAAAGATCCCATGGAACTATTTGAAAAGAGAAGGGAGTTTCTCCTGGTATCCTGGCCAACAATACCCCCAAATAAAATTGGTCACTGACTCCATGGTTTGTGTGATATTGATATGTGCGAGTGGCTGGTGCGTTTCACCCACAAAATTACAGTCATCTTGCTTTATAGTACATCCCGTGAAGCTCTTCAAGATATCTTGATGACATGATCATGCGCTATGTCAAATACAAAGATTACTATTATTATTATTGCCATGTGCATATTAATTGCTGTGTTCGCCTAAAGAACACAGTCAGTATAAGTTTACTGTATATGCTGAGATGTGCTTTGAAACATCCTCGTGACATGAAAGGCAATATACCAAATTTAAGGATTATTACTTTTATTTTGACAGAAGCTCGACCTTAGAGTCCACTTCTCAACCTACAGGAGAAATCAAACTGATCCCAAATCCTACTCCCTCTAAATGTATCAATGACAACAACTTGCATTTATAAAGCGCTCTTCATGTGGGGCAGCGACTCATACAGCTTAACACTGTCTGACACCGAGCTGAGGGGAGGGAGGAGGTGACTGAAGAGGAAGGTCTTCCGTTGTGATCTAAAAGAGGGGAAGGAGGGGGCAAAGTGGAGGGATTGAGGGAGAGTGTGTCAAAACTTTGGGGGCAGTGCAGCTGAAAGTACGGCCGTCGATGGTGGAGCGGAGGGGATGGGAATCAGCCGGAGTTGAGAGCCAGACGAGCGGAGGCCACGAGTAGGAGAGTGGGGAGAAAGTAGGTTGGAAAGGTAGGGAGTTGCCTGGGCGTGAAGGTCAAGACAAACCCAATGGAGTCAGAGTTTTAAACCCAACAATCCCAATCCTCATCCCAGGGTTTCAGCCTGGCTTACAGGGTTGCACACTTGCTTTTGAGTTATGAAGGTTCTTGGTTCAAGCCCAAATTGAGGACTTTGAACCCGTGATCTCAGCTGACACTCCAATGCAATGCTGGGGGGCTCAGGTTTAGATGTTTAAACAAGGCCATGTGTACCTGTTCAGGTGGAGATTAAAGATCTTGCACTGTGTGCAAAATGGCTCTTGCATTTGCCTTGCAATTATGTTGAGATGTTTTGATGTGAGGGACTATATAAATAAAACATCCTTTTGTCTTTCATTCCTGCTTGTTCCACATTGCCTGGCACCCCTTTGCTGAAAAAGTTTCTGCTGCAGAGGTTTTAAGGGACAGGGTTCTGTGCAGAGTTAACACCAGAACCTGTTAACATGGGAGAGCTGACTGCTCTGCATCCCATGCGGGTGAGGCTCTTAACTGACCCAATTTATCCGCTGCACAAGTTAGGCGAGTGCGAGTTGGATTGACACAGCCTGGCTTATGTCCAGAAACATTTTGTACCTTCCTCAGAGGGAGCGGAATCTGCAGATCTCTGAAATTTGGAAACATTGGTTTAATTGCAAAGCACCAACACAGTGGAACACAGAGTTAAACTGCTTTTTAAGTTTGCTATTACTATTCGGTAGCTGCCTCCAGCTCCCAGCCAGCACACACACACACACACACACCATGAAACACCTCTAACAGGTCCCTTTGGGCCAGCGTGTACGTTTTGGGCTGTTTTCTCAGGTGCCAGCGATCAGCTAATGAGTCAGGCCATGTTCAGGCTAACTGACCTTGAGCACGGTTTGTTTCCTTTAATGAAGGTCACTGGGAACAGATTGAAGGGCCTTTCAACAACGACTGGAGTCGGCCTCTGCCTGCTGGCGTCAGCTGTACAGCAGAAATGAACCGCAGGCGCTCTGCGGGGCTGATACCAGCATTTGCTTCTGAGCAGCCTCAGCTTTCAGCACTGTGTTACACAGCTTGCTTCCCACCCTCTGGGCCATCAACAAATTCCATTTGTATAGCGTCTTTCGCATTGGGAGGACATCCCAAGGCGCTGGACAGTCAAGGATTTGGGCCTGAGCTGGTGATTGGGATCAGGAGGAGTGGAGGGTAGGGAGGAAAGGGCTAGGAGGCTGACCCAATGCGCAGTCGGAGAGGAAGGTCATGAGACGGGCCTTGAAGGAGGCAAGGGAGGGAGCGAGCGAAGGGACTGTCGGATGGAGTTCTAAAGGCTGAAGGCTCAACCTTCAACCGATGGTGGGATGGGCTGGACAGGGGACATGGAGCAGGCCAGTGCCCCGAGTGGAAGGAGCGGACAGGTTGGGATCGGGACACTATGTTACACAGTTCTCCACCCGCTGGGCCCTCAACACTGTGAAGTGGTAGCAGCGTATGGGTTAGCACACTTGCCTCGCAAGCGAGAGGATTTGGTTTGATTCTTGTGCAACGTAAACCTTAGGCAAGTTTCCTTACTCCACGTGCCTCTGTTTACCTTGGTAACCTGGATGTTAGCTGATTGGCGGATCGCTTCCCAGGGGTAATAATCCCCAAAAAAAATGTGGTTATCTAAACCAGTAATATACTGTTGTACGCAACTGGCTGCCGCTTTTCGCTCACAAAATAGAGTCATCCACTTTACAGTATATTTTGTGAAGTGCTTTGAAACATCTCAACGGGGAGATAATGCGTTATATCAAATGCAATATTATTATCATAGCCCTGTGTTACACAGCAGCGAATGAACAATGAACCTGGAGAATTTGTGTGCAAGAGAAGCTCCTTCTCTTTTGGAATAAAATGGCAGGTTCTTTCATGTCCACCCTGAGGACAGGCTTAGCATCTCATCCGATGGTCGGTAACTCCGACAACGCAACTCAATCTCTCCAAAGTGGAAACCGGATCCACCCTTCTGACTCAGAGGCGAGAGTGCCATTGACTGTAGCTAGGCTTACACTCTGAGAGCAGATAACTGTCTTATGTGTTATCAGAGGATAGGGAACAATTCCTAAGTGCTGGGGAGACGGAGGAGGGAGGTAACTGTAGGCTCGGTCAAAGAGGAAGTGCAGAGCCCAACCAGCAGAGAAATCACAGGCAAGTCCAACATTCACTCTAGGGAGGGGCACCAGACAGCGATGGGGAGACATGCACATCTGGAACAACTCCTTTCACCGTTCTGCCTGGTGGGGTGGGAGGGGAAGGTGGGGTGGAGAGCACTGAGATAACTCCCAGGGCACAGTACATCTGTAGTCTCAGGGGGTGTGAATCTGGCACAGGTCTCCTCCAATCTCTCCCTGCCACTCTGTGCCTTGCTTTCCCAACGGTAATGGGTGAACGTGAAGCAAGACAGCCTTCCACCCAGCCCACACACCCCCATGTGGTTCGCAAGCCATTAGAGATCCAATTACTGATCAATGAAGCTCACACTTGCTCGACTCTCCCCAAAATTAGCAGCGATGAACTGAGAACATGTGTACAGGAGGAACGTATCAAACTGACGCAGGGTTTATATGACTTGGCTCCTGTGATTGAACGCAGCTCCGCAAAGCACAGCAGGAATTGTTACCATTCGCATTGATTCCCTATCCTCAGTGACAACACACCCAGAGCCTCTCTGCTCTCAGTGAGTCAGACTGGCTATCTATCGTCAGCGCCACTCTTTCCCACTGGGTCAGAGGGTCCATTGGATGAGATGCCAAGCCTGTCCTCCCTGGGATGTCTCTGCCTCTTCGACCTGCTCACACCCCCCCTCCTCTACCCACCCCTCACTCCACTGGCTCCGGCCTCCTGCACGTCCTCTGTCGTCTCCGCTCCACCCTCGTGTGCAGTTGCGAGTGGGCGCACGGGCTTTACCGAGATGCCCTGCACCAACCTCAGTGGGGAATGGATGGCATAAATGCGCAATTTCCCAGGCAGTGGCACGGAGGGAGCAATCAGCCTCCACTGCCTGGCAAGAGGGAGCACTGAAGCCCATCAGTGCCGGCCGAGATAGGCAGTGAAAGCAAGAGCGATGAGGGATCTCTGTGGACCGGCTCACAATGCTGGGGCCGGAAGTCGAGACAACAGCAGGTGGTGGCTACATTGACTGCTCCACTGAAGTAGATGCCAATTAAAAAGATTATTGAGCGCTGATGTTCCCGGAAAGAATACTACTTTTCTTCATTAAAAACTTCAGGGAAAAAAATCCATATTAATATAGAGCTGACCTCCAGGGTAAATCTGAACCATCCGAGTTGGTTACAGATGAAATAAACTTAAAGGGGAACGACCGACTGTGAAAAGTGGATTATAATATTAATATTAACCTCAGCATTTGATAGGGTGAATAATAATAATGATAATAATAATCCTTGTATTTGATATAGCGCCTTATCATGTTGCTGATAAGTCTCAAAGCGCTTCACATAATATATTGTAAAGTGAATTGCCTGCATATTTTGCTGGGAAAATGCAGCAGCCAACTGCTTTTTTTGAAGGGAGGCAACAACAACAACAGCCACCACCAAATTACATTTATAGAGCACCTTTCACGTCGGGAGGACATCCCAAAGCTCTGAACAGTCAGGTGTCGGGGCCCGAGCATGGAGGAGGGGTGGGGTAGGGGTGAGGGAAGGCAGAGAAGTGGGAAGGAGACCAAAAGCATGGTCGAAAAGAAGGGTCTTGCGACCGGCCTTGAAGGAGGCAAGGGAGGAAGCGAGGCGAAGGGACCATGGGATGGAGCTCCAGAGTGTGGGGGCAGAAAGGCTGAAAGCCCGGCCACCGATGGTGGGGCGGGTCGGGCGGGAGATGTGGAGGGAGCAGGCCGGCGCCTGATGAACGGAGGGAGCGGGAAGAGGGTAGTGGGTTGGGGAATAAGCAGATCGGAGAGCTAGGGAGGTGCCAGGGGATGAAGGGATTTGCAAACAAGTGTGAGAATCAATCCGTTCGGTGATAGGGAGTCAGTGGAGCCTGGCTAGACTTGGTGTGATTGGGGGTACAGAGTTTAGTACAGGCGAGTATGTGGGTGGCGGAGTTTTGGATCAGCTGGATCTAGTGGATGTTGGAGTTGGGGAGACTGTCAAGGAGGGCATTTGAATAGTCGAGCAGGAGGCATTTGAATAGTCGAGCAGCTTGGACGAGTGATTTGGCTGCGTCTGGGGTTAGTTACGGTTAGAAGCGGGCAATGTGGCGGAGGTGGAGGAAAGTGGTTCTGGACCAGATGTGGGGTAGGAACGACAGTTGTGGGTCGAAAATGATTCCTAGTTTGTGCACCGGTTCAGATAGTGTTGCTGGGTCTTCAACAGTCGGATGGGACCTCGGTTTAATGTCATCCAAATTCCAGATGTTAAAGATGCCATGATCTACCCTCTGATTAGTTATGTGCCTCCTCCTTAGATATCTAACCTCTACTAAGATGTTACCTCTATTACCCTACTAACCTCCTCTTTGGATACCTACAAGCTCCGCTCCTTTGTGGAGTAGTTTAACTGACATATCATCTGATTTGAGCACGCTCCACTTGTCTGCTATTATTCTGCAGGGAAAATAATTATTCTAATCTCTTGTCTCACTGAGACTTATTAAATTTTTAACCCGTCTCCTTTAGTTCAGCGCTCAAAATCCCAAGTCAAACACCCTGCTTACATTTCCCTTATCTACAGTGCTGAGCATTTTTTAAGGAGCTCAGGCCATTACTGTTTGGCTCTCACTCTCCCTTTTCATCCCCGCCATGTCATTCCTGCCAGCACAGTGCCAACGAGTAGGTCAGCTTTCGATGTTATCTCCCTGCTCGCCGGATTTCCCAACTCTTCTCTCCACAATCTGCAGATTAGTCAGAACTCCACAGTGTGTGTTCTACACTAAGTTGATCACCCCCATCTTCATCCAGCTTCACTGGCTCCCCATCCCCCAAAGGATCGAGTTCAAGATCCACTTTTAAAGCCTTCCACCGTGTTGCTCCTCCCTACTTTTGCAACCATTAAATTGTTACCAACCCGTCCTCTCTGTCCACTTGGTGGGCACTGACCTGCTCCACCATTGGTGGACAGGCCTTCAGCCTTTCTGCCCCCACCCTTTGGAACTCTCTCCTGGAGCCCATCCGCCTCACTCCCCCCCCTTGCCTCCTTCAATGCCCGTCTCAAAATCTGCCTCTTTGACCACGTCTTCAGTCATCCTCCTACATCCACCCATCCCCTTGCCCTCCACCCTTCTTCACTCCAACCCTCACCCAGCTCAGGTGCAAATCCTTAACTGTCCAGTGCCTTGGGACATCCTCCTATTATGAAAGGCGCTATGTAAATGCAATTTGTTGTTTGCTGTTTTAATAATAATAATAATAATAATCCTTGCATTTGATATAGCGCTTTTCACGTCGGGAGGACGTCCCAAAGCGCTTCACAGAACACACTGTAAAGTGAATTGACTGTATATTTGTGGGCGAACGCGGCAGCCAATTGCGCACAGCAATGTCCCACAAACAGTCGTAGATTGAAAATGACCAATTTAATTATTGTTTTTTTTTTGGAGGGATTATTTTAGCTGTTTAAACTCCAGCAGTACCCCAAGCTTTGGCTCTTGTGAACCTGTGATAAACTCTCCAGGACCAGGTAAGCAGGGAGCAGTCCTTTGGGGAGAGAATATGCATTCCATACTAGCCACAAGGAAATCATACATATGTGGGACCATCCATTTATACATTTAATAACCCTTGCATTAGATATTCTATATATTATATATATATACACTTGATATATCTACATTTACCTAATTACATCAACGAAATGTTTCAAAGCACTTTTGCAGGAC
The DNA here is from genome assembly GCF_018977255.1 of Callorhinchus milii. NCBI lineage: Eukaryota > Metazoa > Chordata > Chondrichthyes > Chimaeriformes > Callorhinchidae > Callorhinchus > Callorhinchus milii. Next base: position 7,080,290 of record NW_024704746.1, on the reverse strand, counting down.
TTTACTACAAATTTGCAGGTAATTGTTGTAGATTATTGAATTGCTCACTCTATGAAGTTTGATTACTCTTAAGCACGGGATAGGGGCTTGTTTGTGTGAGACAGCCGGCTAACCCCCCAAAAAACTTTATTCGTTAATTGCTAATACGAGTTGGGAGTCTGAACCACCTGATTACATTCCCGGGTCTCAAGAAAATAATAATAATAATCCTTGCATTCCATTAATAATAATAATAATCCTTGCATTTGATATAGCGCTTTTCACGTCAGGAGGACGTCCCAAAGCGCTTCACAGAACACACTGTAAAGTGAATTGACTGTATATTTGTGGGCGAACGCGGCAGCCAATTGCGCACAGCAATGTCCCACAAACAGTCGTAGATAGAAAATGACCAATTTATTATTGTTTTTGGTTTTGGAGGGATTATTATAAGGCGTGTGGAGTAAGGAAACTTGCCCAAGGTTTCGCCCTGCCTGGAATTGAACTCAGGTCTCTCGCTTGCAAAGCGAGTGCTCTAACCACTGAGCTACAGGACTCCACAATATCCATTCACATCTTCAAGACTGAGGTAGATATTTGTTAGGTCAGGGTATTAAGGGATATGGTGAAAAGGCGGGTAATTGGAGCTGAGGTACAGATAAGCCAGGATATTATAGACTGTTTTTTTTTGTCGGGGAAGGGAGGTGAGAGGCGGTCTCAGACTGGTGGGTTGGAAGCTTGACATTTTTGCGAGGAGTCTGAATAATATTGTTTCATTACAATACTTTAATAACTTGACGAGGAATCACCTCTCCAGTGGCTCTCATTTATTGTGTGTGTGTGTGCGTATCAGCGCGCGAGTGTGCATGTGCACGTGCTAGGCAGTGGGGAGGGTTGATGGGGGAGATATAGCAAGTGAAGAAAAAACAACTCATATCTGTCACAAAGTGACAAATTACTCTGGCCAAGCTCCAGCCCAGGATATTAAAAAGAAGTGACAGCGGGAAAACGATATAAAAATATCAAGCTGGTGACACACACGCCATTTAAAATTCAATTTATTATCCACTTCCCTCGGTGACCTTGCTTGGGCTGTTTTCCCCACCAGCCCGTGTTGTTCTAAATGATTTTCCTGGCGTGAAATTCCATGGAGGGTGAATGGTTTGCTGGAACTGGAAGCGACCAAAGGCAGCACAGGCTTTATCAGCGAGCAAATGAGTGAATAACAAACCAGTCCAGCTTGACAGATCAGAGTCTAAAACCATAGAGGTGATGCTTAACCCATATAAGTAAGAGTTCAACCACAGTTGGAGTATTGTGTGCAGTTTTGGTCTTTCTCCTTTCATAATAATAATTCTTGCGTTTGATATAGCGCCTTATCACGTCTTCGAGACGTCTCAAAGCGCTTCACAGAATATATTGTAAAATGAATTAACTGTATATGTTCATGGGTGAAACAGAGCAGCCAACTGTCCCACAAACAGTCATGGAATGAGTGACCTACAAACATACAGCCACTCCGTTTCACAGTAAATTCTGAGCTTTGAGACATCTTTTCGACCTGACAAGGCACTGTACCAAATGCCAGGCTTAATATTATTATTATGACTATTGCCAGTGGAGACTGCCGTAGCCAGTGGGGATTGTCACTCCCAGAGGGAGATGCCATTGCCAGTGGGGTGCTGTTCCCAATTGAGATTGCTATTGCCAATGAAGGAGTGAGTTCATTTGTGGAAGATATAGTATGTGGAGATTCTACTCCTGCACAAACCTATCACCTTTTATCGGGTGTCTTCACAGTGCTATCATGTATGGGAATACAAAGGGTTTCACTTGAGATGCAGGTAACTGTGTTAATCTCTCCTGTTGTTGCAGCAATCAATGGGGTGCAGTGAATTCCCAGACCTATATTGACAAGAATGTAATAGCTGACAGAAAGAACAAACCTGCCCCCAATTGCCTCCAGCTCACAGATTCAGCCTGGGTTATGAGGTGAAAGTCCAGTTCTTTACCGTACTGTGGAGCCCCCTTTTCATCAGCTATTCATCAGGGGGACACATCTGAATCCCTTCTGCCCGTTCAAGACTTAACCACAGCACCCAGAAGTAAAGGAGATATCCAACACACCACCCACTCCCCCGGCACTGAATATTGCTTTTTCCCCTTTGACAATGGGATTCGATTAAATAATAATGAGCTGCCATTCAGACACAGTGTATCGTCAAAGCCCACAACAAGTTCCGCAGAGTGCTGATGGATTCTGACAATCCTTCACACAGGTGAAATGGCAGCTTGTACTTGAACAGCTGATCAGATATTGTACTTCAAAAGTGGCTTTCAGTGTGTTCTTAAACGTGACAAGTTGTTGTCAAAACAAAACCCCCAAAACTGCTTGCTTTGCATTTTTGTACATCCCCATTTTAATCAACAACGACTCATGCTATAAACTCCACTACACAATATCGTTATCTGATGCCAATCTCGCAACATGACATTCCCTGAATCCCAAAAGTACGTGATATCTCGTCTGTAAACACCCCAAAGCGCCTCACAGGTAATTGCTTGTGAAGTGTAGTGGCCGAATATTTATGGACAAATGCGGCAGCCAATTTGTGTACAGCAATGTACGCTTTAGGACTTTGTGCTCGCAGTTTATGCTGACACTGCAGTGCAAAGCTGAAGGAGCTCTGCATTGTCGGAGGTGCCATCCTCAAGATGAGACATTAAACCGGGGTCCTGTCTGTCCGATCAGGTACAAGTCAAAGATCCCATGAGACTATTTGAAAAGGGAAGGGAGTTTTGCCAGTGTTCTGGCCAACAAACCCCAGGGAACGTTGAGTCATTCACTTCACGGCTGTTTGTGAGACATTGTTGTGCCCAAATCGACTGTTGTGTTCACCTACAGAATACACAGTCACTACACTTGACAGTAAATCCTGTGAAGGGCTTTGAGACATTTTGCTGATATGGTAAGACTCTATGTGGAATGCAAGGATTATTCTTATTTATTATACACGGCGCAGCCTGAGACAGTGCTGCCCTATAAATAACACAACTTGTTTAATTTTCCAAAACTAGACAGAAAAAACAGACCCTCTCACAGACCCTTGGGAGGGCCAGCGACCCACAGGTAGCTGAGCTCTCAGAGGGAAGACCCTCGCAAAGCTGGTGACAAGTTACAGGGCAGAAGAAAGATGGCGAGAGCAAGCTTCAATAACACCCAATTTGTAAGACAACAAGGGATTTACTATGGTTTACCCAAGGCCACTGGAGGGCCATCCGTCTGACTGTCATTAGGGAAAAGGCGAGATGTAAAAATGGAAAAATAGGTTCAACCTTCACTGCATTTATTACAATCTTTTTCATGTTTATATATAAAAAAAATCTGCAGCTGTTTGTAAGGTGCGACCGCAAAGAAGCAGAGGGGGGGAAAAAAAAGTCAGACATAATTGATGTTATTTATCTCTGCTAAACCCAGAGAGAATTGCTGGAATATGAAGCACAAATCAGTTCATTAGCAGTGCTCAGTTCCTGCCCCGTCTCCTAATGGAGATGCTATCTACGGGGCGAATAATACGTGGAATATCAAAACTGCGGGAAGAGGGAATTCAAATCTGTTTTACAATTAGCATAAATTATGACTAATTAAGCTGGTAATCTACAATGTATTTATTCTGTTGTGTCTGTCACTTGGGGAACTAAAATATTATCCATTCTACGCTTGCTTGGTTGGCACAGACCCTTCACTGAGATGCATCTTCTTGTCGGGGATGAATTATTTCCTTAGCAGGTAATAATCCCTTCAAAAAAAAAAATAATAATTTGGTCACTTAATCCACAGCTGTTAGTGGGACACTGCTGTGCGCAATTGGCTACCGCATTATCCCACAAACTTCACAGTCAATTCATTTCACAGTACATTCTGGGAAGCGCTTTGAGACGTTTCAAAGACGTGATATCAAATGCACTATATCAAATGCAAGGATTCCTCTTATTATTATTTCAAGCGTCTCTTTCTCTGAAGTGCGACTCGCAGCTGGTATGAATACACGGTCAGGGGTCAATGACACAAGCCTTGGAATTTGTGGTCAGGCAATCTGAGCAGTCTCTTCTCAGGTTCTCTATCACTGAACCTCAATCACCTTGCCCAAGTAACCATTCTTCATATGTGAGCCTTGGCATTGGCTCCAGGCTCCTACATAAGAACACAAGCATTTGCCAGATGAAAGAAGAGGTTGGCTGTTGCCAACCTGAGCCAAATACTTTCCAGAATCAAGTAATCTGGGTGCAGATTAATCTGCACATTCCATTCCAGCCACAGGGAAATTTCCATACAAACAGAATGTGGAATTCTCAGTTTGGCCTGAATATTCTTAAGCACAGTGGTGGGTTTCCACACGCAACAAAAACAACACTTGTATTGCGCATTTCACATCAGGAGGACATCTCAAGGCGCTGGAAAAGTGTTTCGCATTGACCGAGAAACGAATCCAGGCCTCCCAAGCAAGAACCTACCACTCAACCACCAATGCAGTTAATGTGCCAATGCACTGGATATCCGACTGACCCTGAAAACTTCAATATTGACACTGAATTTATGAATCTGTCAAATTCTGGATGGACTGAAATAATAAGAAAACAGTCCAAATCTAGACCCAGATAAATGTCTCTCCTGGACTGTTGGCTAACTTGTCTCTCCCTAACCTAATGCTCGAAAGCCAATTTTAGCTCCAAACCCGGCTGAAATCAGGCAACTCAGCACTGAAGGAAAAATATGTTTCTCTTTTCGAGTGGGATTTGGGATCTTTACTATCCACCTGAATTGGCAGATGGGACCTCGGTTTAACGTCTCATCTGAAGGACAGCTCCAACAATTCAGCACACTCCTCAGCACTGCGTTAGAGTGTCAGCTTAGACTATGTGATTCCAAGTCCTGACGTGGGGCTTGAACCCGCAAGCTTCTGATATCAGACACGAGGGTGCTACCAACTGAGCCAAGTTGACTGGGTAGAGACAGGATCAAGCAGGGAAGTCATTCAAGGTCACACAGCTTACTGACATTCACTATCTGGGCTCACACACTCACCGGTCAGTGCAAGTAAAGGCAGCGGGCACACATGGAATGGGACTGCTGGCTTCAGAAGAGGAAGATGTTGTAAAAAATTGTCTCGAAATCGTGCGGTAATTTCTGGCAAACTGATGCGTTGTGCTACCACTGTGCCACGATGACGGGATAGAGTTTGATCTCTCCGCAGGTGTGGATACCACAACATGCTCGGAGCCTTTCACTGCCATCACTCGCTCTGCTCTGCTCAGGTTGCTAATGATCACCTTGGGGTCACTAATAGCCTACATGCCTGAGAAACATGACATTATTGGCGCATTCATTTTCATTAATTTCTGGCTTAATGTTTCAATTCCGCTGCTAAATATGCAACTAAGCACACGTCCAGCGATAAAGTTTACAGCCAGGACACGCCTGGATCTGCAACTCTCCTAAACTCAGTGGAATAAGCCAACCCAGTCTTTTCTCTCCTTCCTAATTGAGATTTATTGTTGGCGATTAATTTCTGGCTGAATATGACGGACTGTTTCACACCTCCGCACGTGTGCAGCCAGGCATAATAAACAAAGCAAAGGTTTCTTATTCAGTACTTATCCAGAGATTGGGACTTAAAGGCATTTGCAGATCTGTGACGTGGAGGATACTGGCATGTGTGAGCAATGGCATTCAATACTAGTTGATACAATACAATTTACTTTTATAATAGAGCTAGGAGGACATCTCAAAGTGCTTCTCAGAGTTAGCCTGTGGAAATGGCAGATGTTAGTCAATTGGCGGATTACTTTCCAGGAGTAGTAATCCCTCAAAGCAATATTGGCCACTCAATCCACGATTGCTGGACACGTTCCACCCACAAAATATACAGTCAAAATAGTGTTACAGTAGCTTAATAACAAGGGTAGAGTGCAACTGGGACAGGGTTATAATTGAATACATGATACTGAGGGTGGGATGTGTAACAGAAATTGTGTAAAGATGGGATTAGAACATAATGGAAAATGTGTTAAAACTGAGAGCCTTATCAGGGCAGTCCGAGCAATGGAGATGCAGTAATGTTATAACTGAGAACCTCGTAACAGCAGTGTTATATTTGAGTGAGGGTGTGTCAACCTGGCACAGTAATAGCACTCGTCTCTGAGTCAGAAGATTGTAGGCTCAAGCCTCACATTGGGACTTGGAATCACAGATCTGACACTCCAGTGCAGTTGCATTATTGGAGGCACTATCCTTTGGTTGAGATGTTAAACCAAGGTCCCATCTGCCTGTATAGGTGGACGTTAAAGATCTCATGGCACTATTCGAGAAGGGAATTTCTCCTTGTGTCTGGCCAGCCATCCCCCAAATAAAATTAGTCATGTGGTTGTTTGTGGGGCATGCAGTGTGCAACTGGCTGCTGCGTTTGGCCCATAAAATACAATCAATTCACTTTACAGGATGTCCTATGAAGCACTTTGAGACGTCTCACCGATGTGATATTTAACTACATCAAATGCAAGGATTATTATATCTGAGACTGTATAGTGTGGGTGTGATTATCAGGCTATTACATCTGAGATTGTAAAGTGAGGGTGTGAGTAATTCTGTTAGAATTCAGGGCTGTAAAATGAGGGCGAAAGTAACCGGCTGTTATACCTGAGACTGTGTAATTAGGCAGAGTGTGTGTGGATGACGTGTGTGTGGATGACGTGACTGAATGTATTTCCTTTAAGATGGTTTAACAGATGGTATATCAGTAACATGACATGGACATCACTATTAGGATAATATGGTTCCACCTGACGCCTCCTGCAGGTTCTTAATGAGTTTCTGTCAGTATTGTACAACTTGGCACTTCTGCTCACCCATCATCACTGCCGCAGCTTGCTTCAACACCC
>NW_024704746.1:7058521-7073347 GCF_018977255.1 Callorhinchus milii | reverse complement strand
TGCACATGGCAATAATAATAGTAATCTTTGTATTTGACATAGCGCATGATCATGTCATCAAGATATCTTGAAGAGCTTCACGGGATGTACTATAAAGCAAGATGACTGTAATTTTGTGGGTGAAACGCACCAGCCACTCGCACATATCAATATCACACAAACCATGGAGTCAGTGACCAATTTTATTTGGGGGTATTGTTGGCCAGGATACCAGGAGAAACTCCCTTCTCTTTTCAAATAGTTCCATGGGATCTTTGACACCACCTGAATAGGCAGATGGGACCTCAGTTTACCTTGTCATCCGAAGAACGGCACCTGTGAAAATGCAGCACTGCAACGGAGTGTCAGCCTAGACTATGTGGGCTTGAACCCACAACCTTCTGACTCAGAGGCGAGAGTGCTACTACTGCGCCAGGCTGACACACATTGTCCCACAAACAGCTGTGAAGAGAATTATTATTATTATTATTTTAAACTTCACTAGTAGATATGAATTTGGGCAATTTGAATTCACTTCCACGTTGCCATGAATGCACAGCCGACACCTCTCCCCAGCCATCACCAGGGGGGCAATATCATTCAGAGAGGTCACGGGAACAAGTGGAGTGAGAAATAGAATTGTCACACTGATGCGCTAATTATCCTGCTCAGCCAAGAGATGAGATCCCTTCTTGATGAAAGAACAACATGTTCCATTTCAGACCTCCCCAGAAGATGACTGCGGAATCTGCAATGACCAGATTGAGCAATTTTTATATGTGGAGTAAAATGCGTCTGCTTCCCATGGACTTTCCAGGAGCCCATGTCCCAGATAGAGAGCAGTGAAGGTTGCCAATTGTCATGTTCATAGTGAAGCATATAATAATAGAAAAACAGCGCTGCAGAAAAGTATTCAGAAATAGGACAGTGATAATACAGGGGAGCGTGAAGAGAGAACTGAATGAGCATTCATAAAGTGTTTATAGAAGGTAAGTAATCATCCTTGCATTTGTACAGTGCCTATAATAATAATATTAGTAATAATAAAAATCCTTGCATTTGATAAAGTGTCTTATCATGTTGTTGAGGTGTCTCAAAGTGCTTCACAGGCTATACTGTAAAGTGGCTTGACTGTGTATTTTGTGACATTGTCACAAAGCGCCTCAAAGTGCTGTCAAGTGTCGTGACTGTGTATTTGGAGGCAAAGGCATTTTTGCCTGCAGCAAGTTTCCGGAAACAACCATGAAGTTAATGAAGTCCTGTAGCTCAGTGGTTGGAGCACTCGCCTCGCAAGCGAGACACCTGGGATCAATTCCAGGCCGAGCGAAACCTTGCGCAAGTTTCCTTACTCCACACGCCTAATAATAATCCCTCCAAAAACAATAATAAATTGGTCATTTTCAATCCACGACTGTTTGTGGGGATGCTGCTGTGCGCAATTGGCTGCCGCGTTTCGCCCACAAAATATGCAGTCAATTCACTTTACAGCATATTCTGTGAAGCGCTTTGAGACGTCGAGAAGACATGAAAAGCGCTATATCAAATGCAAGGATTATTATTATTTAATTTAGGGGATTTTTAGGTAGGGCAACAGGAGAAATTCCCTTTTTTTGAATCGTGCCATGAGGTTTTTAACATGCACCTGAACAGGCAGATAGGGCCTCGGTTTAATGTTCATACAAAGGGCTGCATCTCCGACAATGCAGTGCTCCCCCAACAACAACAACATGTATTTATATAGCACCCTTCGCAGAGGGTAGAGTCTCAGAGTGCTTGCACCCAACACTGCACTGGAGTGTCAGCCTAGACTGTGAATGTTACAGTGAGCGCTAAAAATCCCATTGATATTTACCACAAATTTGGGGTTTGTTTAAGCGTCACAGGGTGTGGGATAAGAACACACAAAAAAAAATGGCGAGTCCAGGAAGCCTGGAATTTCTGCCAATAGTTTAAAGGTTAAATAGACCGAGACACATGAACGAGAGCTTTTTGTGGCTCAGGCTACATAATAGATTCCTCTACCCTTATCCCACTGTCGAGACAGCTGCACTCACTGTTGACTGCGCTGACTGGTTATTTACTAAGGATCATCACAGTTCTGCGGACTGATTTTCCGGATCTTAAAAACAATCAATACCTGCCCCCACAGCGCCTCATTACACTGGTGTTTGAGAAGAGGCTTCACAGACAGTGTGAGAGCCAGGTGTTAATTTTACCTCATCTCCCAAGCCCAGACGCATTGCACCAGCTGCGCTTGCTGTCACCGAGTCACTGAGCAAACAACACAGTGCATTAAAGAAGTGCCCACAAACATGCAGGTCGGTGAAAATCACATCACTGGGTTTCATTGAAGATTATAGCCGCACAACACAGCATGACTAGGTCCCATGTTATCTTCCGTTGACTTTCGTTACCGCTGCACAGCTGCAACAAGACTGCCGACAACTAAGCGTTCAGGGACACTACCCCGCGTGAAGGGCGCTATATAAATGCAAGTTGTTGTTGAGCGTCGAAATTTAACACAGAGCGAGGCTGTTCCATTCATCGTGTGCATGCCATGCAAACTCAAACATGGACTGATTTACTCCAATCCCATAGTAGTGGTTCGCACACCCACCTCACAAGTGAGAGGACACAGGTTTGATTTCGGGGCAGGTCGAAACGTTACTTAAGTTTCCTTACTCCACACGCCCCCTGTTTACCTCACAGTATGTAGGAATCCAGTTGTTAGTGGATTGGTGGTTTTCTTCCAGGGCTACTAAGCCCTAAAAAAAAATGTTACTTAATCGACGACTGTTTGTGGGACACCTCTGTGCACAATTGGCTGCCACATTTCACCCACAAAATATATAGTCAATTCACTTTACAATATATTCTATGAAGCACTTGAGACATCTCAATGACATGATAAAGCAGATTACCAAATGCAAGGATTATTATTATTGTTTCCAGAGCTCATTCCTAATCAGTCTCACTCCTTGATTGCATTTTAACCTGTAACTCACTCCCAGCGATCACATTGTTCCATATTTAAACCATCTGAGCTCCTCAATCACATCACATTTTGTATCTAAGACCCAGAAATTTATTACTGTTTTAATATTAAGTGCCATCAATCAGATTTCATCCATCTTCCTGCAGTTTTTAGTGAAATTGGAACAAACTAATTGCAACAGAGGTTTCCTAAGATTGACAGAGGTGCCACCTTACAGCTGAGATTAGAGCTCTTATTTGTATTTGGTACGTACATAAAGGACAGTATCATTTTGGAAGTTAGTTCATTGGGGTAAGTAATGTGACGGTTATTAAAGGTACTAATCCTATTCTGTTTAAAGTAATCACATTGACCTTGTCAAGTATTGGATTACCCAAACAACCCAATACCCACAGTATTTAATTGAAATCTCTCTTTGCAACATCCAGGTGCGTGGCTGTGAGTTTGTTGGTTTGGTTCAATTAGAAGCCCTCTCATTTTTGAGTCTTTGGGTGAATACAGGGTGCAAGCCACATGTCAGTGGAGATTCAGCTCATTGTCTCAGATCAAGGTGGGCCAACTGGTGGCCCAAGGCCCAATTTCTGCCCACCCCTTCCCTCCATTTGATCTGGCCCACCCACTGCCTCCATAACCTGTAAATGTTATGTTATGTTTCTGGAAGGGAAACACAAAAATAGCGAGGAAATGTGCCTATGGAGGGAGGTACTGGTTAGCCTGTTCACCTCACAAGCAAGAGGACCCGGGTTCCATTCTTGAATGGGGTGAAACCTTGAGCAAGTTTCCTTACTCCGCAGGACTCTGTTTACCTAGCAGTAGGTAGGAAACCGATCATTAGTCGATTGGCAGATCACTCCATGGGGGGTAATAATGCACCCCAACCCCCCAAAAAAATTGGTTGGTCACTCCATGACTGGTTGTGGAACACTGCCGTGTGCAATTGACTGCCGCATTTCGCCCACAGAATACACCGTCAATCCACTTTGCAATGCATTCAGTGAAGCACTTTCAAACGTCTCAACGGAGTGATAAGAAGCTAAGCTATATCAAATGCAAGGATTATTAGGCCTGTTTTCCCTAAGGCTGGAGTGACATGGCTTGGAAATTTGCCACCCTGATTAACGACAAGGGTACGCTCTGGGATGTCAGGAACGTGCCAGTGCACTCCATCGAGGTTCCATTTCAAATTCCAGTGATGGGAATTAATGCTCAAGTAATGATACCTCAGGCAAACACGAGCAATGGAGACCGTTTCGCTAATTGTGAAAGATGTCTTGAAATCCAAACTCCAGCAGAGTCCATTGGAGAAATCTAAAATTCAACTCAGAACATATGTGGGGAAACTTGTTAGGCTGAGCAGGTCAAGTTCAGTACAGGGATTATTCTGATGATTTGCTATTGATTTGCTGTTGGAAGCTAAAAGTCTCTCATTATCTGTCTGAAACCCGCTGAAGGAAATTTTGCAGATCGTTCCAGCAAAACGAAATGGCTTTTTTTTTAATATCATCATCTCGGAAAACAACAAAAAAGTGTGGTACTATTGTTTTTTTTAACAAAGAGCGATCAGCCTGACAGGCATAGAGTGTTTTCAGAAGATTGAATACTCAGAACAGGCAAATCATTCAGACCTATCACTCCACTAGGAAAAGATGGACTGTCGCCTCATATATTAGTGACTAGACAAATGCTGTCGATCCGTTAATGGCCATTCATTATTATTGTTGAAGATAAATATCCCAGGGACTGTTCACAGTGTTACAGGGAGAGAAACATTGATGAATCTTGCTAATTGGCACTCAGGTGTCAGCGTGGCTCAGTTAGTGGCACTCACACAGCATCGCGTCAGAGGGATGTGGGTTTGAACCCCACATCAGCTGTGAACTCTCATAGTCTAGGCTGACTAGTACAGTGCTTTGGGTGTGCTGCAGTTTCAGATGAACCGAGGTCCTGTCAGCCCATTCAGGTGAACGTTAAAGATCCTGTGTGTAAGTGCATGCACCTCACGAGTTATCGAACCCCTTTAATTTTTTTATATTAGTCCAGGGAAGATTGGTTGTTAATTTCCTGATTAAAATTTTAAAAAATTGGTCATTCACTTCATGGTTGTTTGTGGGACATTGCTGTGTGCAAATTGGCTATCATGTTCGCCTAAAATACGTTTGCCTAAAATAGACAATCCCTACACTTCCTAGAAAAATAAGGTGCCATATCAAGCATTAGGATTATTATTATTAAGAAATCTTTTCCTTTGGACAGTGAAAAAAGTGAAAACAGCCTTTCAATGATCAGTTATGCTGCTGTGTAATATCCTTGTAATCATCCTAGTCTGACTCTCCATTCTTATTAACCCTTTCTATATTGTCAACCATTGAATCAATAAATCTACTCCACCCTAGTTCATCCCACTCCACCTAACCTATTTAACTCTTCCTAAGTCGCACTGTGTGACAATCTGTGTGTGACGTTGTGCCCACAAAATACACAGCCAATCCACTTTACAGTATTTCCTGTGAAGCGCTTTGAGACATCTCAATGGTGTGGTAAGGTGTAATATAAAATGCAAGGATTATTATTATCTTTTCGGAAAGAGAAGTTTTTCCAGTGTCCTGGCCATCGATCTCCCAATGTCCCATTCGCTTCATACAAGATTTTGTTGTGCTCAAATTCGCTACTACATTTCCTTACAACATTCCCAGTCACAGTATATTTTGTGAAGCACTTTGAGATGTCCTCCCAAAAATAAGAACATAAGAATTGCTGGACGAAAGAAGACCAAGGTCCATCCAGTTCGCCTTCAACATCCTGGCAGTCATATGCACATGTCATGTCCCAACTATATACTGTGTCCCAAGATATTATTTCCTAAAAGAAATCTACCTAATTTGCTTTGGAGAGAATCAACACTTTCTGCTTCTATCATCTCCCTAGGGAGCCTGTTCCGTACATTTACTACTCTTTCGCTAAAATAGTGTTTGCTATGTATGTATGAAATGTAGGGATTATTAAGAATTATAATCCATTCATACCTTGCTCTTCTGAATTCTGCAGTACTCCATGTTCCCAACCACATTCTGCTCAATCCAATTCTGATCTTTCCTCTTGATTCTGCCACACGTTTACATTATAGACGTGCAAACAGGGATAAAGATATTATTGGTCATTTGTGGCATTCATATAACATATAAGTTGCAATCTCCGGTGTTTCTTAAATCATGATCTCTTAAATTTGTGGCAGTCACCAAATAATGTTCCTTAATTCTCCCAAGATATCAAGCATGAAGATGAATACATCTACAGCCATATAAATTACACACTTCATTACTTCCTAATACGCCTGATAGTTTGTTCCCATTTAAACAGCGCGGTTATAATATCTTATTTTTTTTCACTCAGGCAATTCACCGTCTGATGAATCAGAGGAACGTGAGAAAGATCCCAAATCGTTGACCTTTCCAGCCTACATTGCCAGCCTGCTGGACTCTGGCGATGAGCTCCTGGCATCTGGAGTCAGAATGTATTGTGGGCACAGGGGAACTTGCCCTTCCTGGTGCCACATGTGCCATGCAACACAGAGCCAGGAGAAAGAAGACCCCGTTCTACTGGAAGTCACAAAGACTGCTCCATTGTACGAACTATTCACAGACAACGAAACACAAAAGGTATGTTTATATACAGTAACAGGACCCATCGACCACAATTTTGAGTCCTGAGAGAAGGCGCCTCAGAGAGGACCTCATAGAGGTGCATAAAATTGCATATGGATTGAAAATGTAAACCCAGTGCAATGCCTTATGATGGACCAAGACAGTAGAACAAGAGGACATAGCAGTTTCAAAAGGCAATTTCAGGAGAGACACCAGGAAGTGTTTCTTTACCTAGAGTGTAATTAACGACCGGAACAGGTTGCCAGGAAGGGTTGTTGAAACCAGGACACTGGATCCATTTGATCCTGTGATGAGGGGATGGAGTGAAGAGATCAAATGGGTTGAAGGATCTTCTTCATCTGAACCAATTTTTTGATCTTGTGAAGATCACTGCACTACAATATATTTTTTCTTCTACTAGGATTATTCTCCTTGGAGCAGAAAAGGTTAAGGGGAGATTTAATAGAGGTGTTCAAAATTATGAGGGGTTCCGATAGGGTGAACAGGGAGAAACTGTTTCCACTGGCAGGGGCGTCGGTAACCAGAGGACACAGATTTAAGATAGTTGCCAAAAGAACCAGAGGGGAGGTGAGGAGAGCTTTTTTCACACAGCGAGTTGTTCGGATCTGGAATACATTGCCTGAAAGGGTGGTGGAAGGCAATTCAATGACAACTTTCAAGAGAGAAGTAGATAGGTATTTGGACAGCTCTTTCAAAGAGACGCACAAACACGAAGGGCCGAACTGCCTCTTTCTGCGCTGTATAATTCTATGATTCTATGATAATCAGCAAGGTGAAACTAAGAGGTCCCAAATTTCTCATGGTCTTAAGCCTAAAATCATGAGAAATTTGGGGCCTTTGAGTTCCATCTTAGAATATAAGATGGTGCCAATTTTTAGAAAGCTTCCTAAATGTGGCCTTAAAAGAACTGTCGCAATCCAGTTTGCAAGGGAAGACTGAATTTAAGAATTTTCCAAAATTCTCCACAATCTCAAATTTGAAAATAGCAGTCTTAAGGCTAAGATTTTCAGAATTTCAGGCCTCGGACCCATAAGATCGAAGAATTGCTTTGACCAGCCTAAGGCACATGCTTTGTTCTTTGAGCAATCCATTACTGAAAGTATAAGGCAGCATCTTTCCAATTCAATACCTGTCGCCTTGTACTTCATTGTCTGCTACTTCTGCGTATATGGAAATCTGTGTAAAATTCATCGTGCCGCTGGTTTGGATTAGGCTCGGATCAGACATGTTCCTGTGTTTTTTAGGCCGTCCAAGAAACTATGCTGAGCTTGCTTTGGTGCACTGGAGGTGGTGACGTTATTGACGACTGGTGCCGATGTGATTCTACAACGTTCAGCACTGATGGGCTCCCAAACTGCGCTCCTCTCCCACAGCCTGTGTACGTACCTGCTCTGTGTGCAATGGGCAATGGGACTCGGGTGCTCTCAACTATACTGGAGACCGGGGTATCGTAAAATGACAGGAGCGGTTTGGATGAGGAACGCGATTTGAGCCATTTAATCTCAACCTTCCAAAATAAAACCCTGCCCTCTCACCATTAAGTGTGTCAGCCTGGCTCAGTTGGTTGCACTCTCATCTCTGTGTCAGCAGGTTGTGAGTTTACAGCCCACATATAGTCATATAGTCGAGGCTGACACTCCCAACGCAGTGTTGGGGGCTGGTGGGGGTTTGCATTGTTGGAGGATCCGTCCTTCAGATTAGATGTTAACTAAAGGTCCTGTCTGCCTATTCAGGTTGACCTTAAAGATCCCATGGCACTATCGAAAAGAGAAGGGACTTAACTTTCTGTGTCCTGGTCCAAATCCCCCAACTAAAATTGGACATTCATTTCATGGCAGTTTGTGGGATGTTGCTGTGCACAAAATTGGCTGTTGTCATATTCGCCTACACAGTCACTCCACCTCACAGTAAATCTGTGAAGGATTTTGAGACATTCTCCCAACATTATATCAAAATGTAACAATTATTTATTATTAACGTGGCGTTTTAGAACAATCCGAATTTGGCAAAATGTTGAAATCAGCCAGTTTTCTCCAGTTCTTAAAAGAAGCTTACAGAAAAGTAACTTCAAATTGAGACTGTATGAGTTCTAAAATATTATATTATTATAGTAAAATCTGTGTGAATTCCCACCCTCCCACCACGTGTGTAGAGGGGGATTAGGATGCTCTGAATTATGTAGTTAACAAATCCTTTTCATTTGTTCTCAATTCATAATTAAGGCTAAATATAAATTTCTATGGTACACATGCCTTTACACATGATACAGTGTATGATAGACACTGGTATTTGTTGATTTTCTCACTATCTGTGATTGAGTGCTAGTTAAGTGCTGTAGAATCATAGAAATTTAGACCGGCTCTCAGAGCAAGATGTTTATTCAATCCCACCGCCTGGCTTATCCCCATACCTCCTCAAACCTCTTATTCATTTCACTGAATAACAAATAAAACATGAAGCTAGGTACAAACAAACCCATAAATGTAGCTGTCAGTGTTTTTTTGTAAAGCTGTTTCTGTGTTGAGCCACTTATCAAATGCTTTTGTACTGTAATCTTTGGATTGGTGACATATCTAGAATTCAGTGATCAGATTTTAATGATTTATCGATGTCCTCTCACTGTGACTGAGTCTCGTCTGTGATTGAACAGACGATGCATTATTAGCAATCATCTTTGAAGGGTCTCCATATCTATATACAGTATTTTCCAAGTGGTCATTGGGCTAAGTTCATGGTGAATGCTGGATCTTTTTTGGCATTTCTTTCCCGGCACCTTTAGGGTTTATACCTATCTTCATGTTTTGTTTGTGAATGAGCGAGTCAGTGAGTGGGCGAGTCAGTGAGCGAGCGGGTCAGTGAATGAATTAATTCTTTCCATCTGTGTGTAGTCAGATATCTTCCCATTTCTCTTGTTCTCTGTCACCTGTCATGGTAAAGTGTAGCACAGTGGAAATCAGAGTGAGGTATGTACAGACCAAGTTATTTTTTTTCCAATGGGGTTGATCACTGATACCTGTGTTAGTGAATCTGGAGTGTTTGATTCTGTGCCATTTCCAGCTGTTTTAGTTAGTTTAGCTGTTTGCTGTGTTGGTCAATGTCTATGTAGATCCTGTAGATAGTCTCAGTCCCTATAGAGGCCAATATCTAAGTAGTATTAACTGTTAATGTAAAGTGTCTCTATTATCATAATAATAATAATAAAAATAATAATAATAATGTGGAGTCCTGTAGCTTAGTGGTTAGTGCACTCGATTGCTGGGCAGGGCGAAACATTGGGCAAGTTTCCTTACTCTACATGCCGCTATTTACCTAGCAGTAAGTAGGAACCCGATTGTTAGACAATTGGCGGATCGCTTTTCCAGAGGTAATTATCCCTTAAAAAAATAATAATTTGGCCACTCAATCCATTGTTTGTGGAACACTGATGGGCGCAATCGCCTAGAAGAGGTGATAAGGCACTATATCAAATGCAAGGTTTATTATTATTATAATCCTTGCATTTAATATAGCACCTTATCACCTCATCGAGACATCTCAAAGCTCTGCACAGGATTTAGTATAAAATGGAATGACTGTGTATTTTGTGGATGAAACATAGCAGTCAGTTGCGCACAGTAATGTCCCACAAACAGCCACGGAGTGAGTGACAAATTCTATTTGGGGATTTGTTGGCCAGGACACCGGGAGAAACTCCCTTCTCTTTTCAAATAGTGCCATGGGATCTTGAACAGACAGAAAGGATCTCAGTTTCATCCAAAGGACATCACCTGTGACAATGCAACACCCCCAGCACTGCATTGGAGTGATACCAAGTCCCAATGTAGGACTTAAAACCACCAACCTTCTGATTCAGAGGCGAGAATGCTACCACTGAGTCAGACTGCCACACAACGTTGAGAATGGCAGTTTCTATGTGCACTTATGTTCAGTGTCTGTGTGTATTCACTGTTAATTGACAGTGTTTGTGTGGTATTAGTTGTGAATGTATGGGTGGGGTTTGGGGTGGGAGATTACCATATTGAATGGTCACTGTTCTCACTGGTAATTTCCTTTCCCCAGGTTGAGACTGTCGCCTTCCCACGAGCCGAGCAGCACCTTGGTGGTTTTGGAATGGGACCACAGCGAGCCTCCGATAGGCGTGAAGGTCGTTGACTACCTGATCAGTTTGGAAAGAGTCACCATCACGGATCACACAGAGATGTCCAAGGTTGAGACAGGTGAGCGCTGTTGTTGGTGGCTGGCAATCTCTTACAAACACGCAGGCTGGACGTGGTTTAATGCTGATCATTACAGTCGAGTCGGTATCAACTTATTCAATATTCTGTTGGACTGAACAAAATCATAACACTATACATATTAGAACAATAGGTGAACTGAACTTCCCTTAGAAATACTTCCAGACCGTTCTGTAAGGCATTTACAATTTCAAGGATAAAAAAAAACTTAAAATATCCAATATTTTACTTTAATTTCACAGTAGTAAGTTTTTTTAAAATTAAATTTTTTTTNAACTGTTTTATGTGCGAAATTGAATCACAGAAGCAACAGTGACTGCCGGTGCTAAAATATTGCATTGCAACAGCCTCTTCTCATTTGACAATCACCACCAACAGCAGCAACAACTTGCATTTATATAGCAGACAGCGGCTCAGAGCGCTTTCACCGTTCACCTTTCATCAACTCGCCCTGAGCTCCCATTGGGACAATCACCCTATCCATCAAGCCATCCTGCACTCTTATTGCACTATTCACCTGTCTCTTCATTCCGGAGTTCAGGTGCTGGGTGTAACATTATTTGATCTATTGTTTTGTCGGAATCACTTTCTGGCAATTTGTTCCAGTTGATTACCCTCTGGGTAAAGACAAACGTCCTGGTATCTGTCCTGAAATTGCCCCCCATTACATCTCTAAACCTTTTGGTTCCACTGTCTTGTCTGAGAGCAGACCCTTATTGTCGGACAACACGTTACAAGTGTTAGATGATCAGAAACACACTGTGCTGAAAGCACCTGTCTCAGCAGTGAGCTGACATGACACGATTCACTGAGTATATAAAAATCAACACAGGCAATTTATCGCACCGCTCTTAACCTCTAATTTTGTGCGTAACATAAATCCGGTTTGTGCCTCGATTACTAATCAGTCTGAGCATGCTGCGGTTTAGTTCAGTATATCCACTCCACCATCTGATGCTGTGGAAGAATGTTTGCAGTTGTGTCGTCCACTGACTGTTGTGTCTTATTAGAACACAATCTGGGAGAGATGATCTCCTGGCTCAGCAATGGTCCATGCTGATTGAAACAGATTTTTGTTGAGAGGAGGGAGGGGTAAAGTAGTATGCTTGATCCGACTCTAAACGTTCCTGGGGAGGTTGGAAGGGAGGTGGAATCGCAACAGCCCTCTGTGATGGTCTCAGTAGTCCGGTCCTTAAGCCAGGCGGGTCTGCAGTATTCTAGCATAGCCAGCTTGGATCATGGAAGTGCGTATCAATCACTGGGGGCACGGAGTCATCCCACTCAGCTCATGTTAACCCTGCAAGCCAAAGCCGTAAAGGGCAAATGGACAAGCAGTGGAGAGCTTGCCAGTCCGTGCTTTCAATGGCAAGCTACGTGGTTTAGTTAGTTGAACTCCAGCAGTTATCCCACTGCATAACCTGGGGTTCCCAAGCCAAAGATAGGTAACGATAAAGACCTTGAAATCGATCTGCTGAGAGGCAAGGAGCCAGTGGAGCCTGACGAGGAGTGGAGTGATGGTCATGTGGAGTCTGGTGTGGGAAGGGATTTATGGGGGCGGCAGAGTTTTGAATAAGTGGGGACCTTGCAAAAATATCATTGGTATTTGTGGTCTGCATGCCATCTGCCTACACAGCATGTTTTATGAATGAGCTAGGTGTTGCTGAGGAATTCCTGCATGTTCAGTGAGTTTAGTTTAGTGAGGTTGTATTGATCACAATGGATACTGAGATGAATAATAATAATAATCATTGCATTTGATATAACGCTTTATCACGTTGTTGAGACGTCTCAAAGCGCTTCACAGAATATATTGTAAAGTAAAATGACTGTGTATTTTGTGGGCGAAACAGTGTGTTTTATGAATGAGCTGGATATTGAAAACACGCACCTCAGAGTCTGAAGCTCCATTGATGTATCGACAACTTGTCCAGGACCTGACATTGACTGGCAGAGGCCAGCACTTTCACACACACACACACACACACACGCAAACACACACACACAGACCTACGAGCAAAGCCTAATTAATACTCGCTGATGGTGCACACTATGCGGTGGATTAAATCAATCTTACACCGTGCCAGAGACGGCAGATTTAGTTGGATTTTTACTGCTCTCACATATAATTGACACATCCGCAGTAAATGAGGAGTGACAAGGGAATCAGCAGCTGTGGTTTCCTGATACCGTTCTGACATTCAAAACTGAGTTGTTTTTTAATATATATATATATTTAAAACAGAAAAGCACCTCATAAGAGATTTTGTAAAAAAAAAGACATTTGAAGCTTTAAGAAGGTCTTGGGATTATTCTTTTTAAAGCAAGTTTTGATCTACGATGTGTGACAGCTGCACATCAATCATCAACACTATTGGAGGTCCGTGGAGAGGACCTCCTGAAGTGCGAGCAGCAACACGACGCATTGAGCTTCTAGATAAATGGGAATGTTAAATGTTTGAAAAGCTTGCTTAGTAACTTGGCCCAATTGAGGTTTGTTTCATACAGATAGCTGGACCTCGTCCACCTGTACTATTGAGAATTTTTCTAAAATTCATAAAAGGGAAAGGAGGGAGGGATTAGAGAAATTTACAGATGGGTGAGAGTGGGGGGAAAGGAAAGAAACTCTTTTTTCTTGCTCTTAAACCTTAAATCTTTTGCAATTTGCTATTGTTACAACAAGCCAATATTCTCTCTGACATGCTCTATGTGTTTCACTGAAAGACGTTCAAGGATACCAAACCCCCACTTAATCCAACACTCCAGGTCCAGGATACTGCTTATTCATATTTTGTTTTCTAATGGGCCAACTTTATAAAATGCCCTCTGTTAAAATGCACACCTCCATTTAATGTTGCCAAAGGTCCCATTTGCTGAATTGTTATTCAGAAATATATATTTTGCTGCAGCTCACGTGCATGTTCTTTGTACAAAGTGAAGCTAATCTTTCCAGGAGACCAAGTTTCATCCATGGTTGGCATCCCAATTGGACAGATCAAAGGCTTTGAGATTAGATTCATTGTCAATACAGTTTGCCACAAGATATCATAAGCATATACAGTAACTATTGTATTTTGACCTATAAAAAGCGAACTTCAAAGCAGAGCACCGCTCTCTGTTTACTCCCTTCTACCTCCTTAAATCCAACAGGAAATTGAATATAGAATCTGAGTAAGACCCTGGAATGATCTGTTTAGATCTAACAATGACCGTTACAGATCCCCAAAAGGATGCCCTGTTTTCATAATCTTGGATTTCTAGGTTTGAGTCCATTCAGCTCTTTCGAGAACAATAAAATGTACACCTTCTTGGGGTTGAAATGGGGAATTCTCAATGAGGATGTACTGGCAAAAAGGCAGGCTGCTCTGCACATCAGATATCTGATGTATTGTTGACGACTGACCATCAATGAGAAATGGTCCTTAATCCGATGAACCAGAGACCTCATGGTGTGTGTGTTCCGAGGGTGACAAGTAATATGCTGAGATCAGCCTTCTTTATTTACTTCAAATAAGACTACAAATGTTAATTAATAACAGCGCACTGATTAATTAAGTCATTTCATTTTCCGAGTTAAAGATAAAGTAGGTATCTTTTAATTACGGGGGAGTGGGACTAATTTGGACGACTCTTTCAAAGAGCCAGCAAGGACATGATGGGCCGAATGGCTTTCTTCTGTGCTGTATAATTCTATGATTCTGTGATAGTTCCACTTAGAAAAAAGCTCATTGTCTGGATAGGCTTGTAAAGAGGCTCAAAGGAACAAACTGAATCCAGAGCTATAATTTCTCACTGAGTGAAACTCAAGTCCTGCACAGGCATATTCTGTTTTCTGGAGTGTTTGAGGAAACTTCAAACCAACCTCAGAGAACGCACTCCTGTTTTTAGTTTCACATTTCTCATGTCCCACACCAGCCATATTTATATCTGCACTGACTGACATGACCTGTTTATACAA
>NW_024704746.1:6996927-7058496 GCF_018977255.1 Callorhinchus milii | reverse complement strand
TCTCAATATTATTATTATTAATATTCATTAACTGGAAGGCCACTGAAATAAATAAGAATAAGAATAATCCTTACATATATTACAGAGGCTTTCATGTCACGAAGATGTCGGGTCTCAACGCACTTCACAGGACAAACTATAAGGTGTAGTGACTGTGTGTTGTGTAAGTGAAACGCGGCAGCCATCTTCCGAAGGGAGGGGAGGAGACAGGAGGAATGAAAGGACTTAGCTGGTTATTCAGTGCTGCACAAGCAGGTGAGGGCAGTGGCCTAGCAAATGACAATGGTCGCAATTATAACGTACGCCTGACTCCACTTACAAAATTTCACTCGAGGGGAAATTACCTTTGTGTGGAGAGGTTGTGGAAGGTGCCTTTCCTTCTGCTGTGCTGCTCTGCAGCCTTGTGGAAGGACAGGAGTCACCACTCCAGCAAGAGGTGAGCTCCACTGATTTGAAGCTACTACTGAACACTGTGCCTGGAGCCTGCTCACACGTGTCGCTGCTGGCAGCAAACTGACACTCCTCTCCCACCCTCTCCTCCGACTTACCCTCTTGTCTATAATGGGCCAGGTTTCAAACCTTACTGTACACCGCAGAGCAAAGGAAAAAACCTTTGTTGGCCAAGACCCCTAACGTCGGCAGAGTGTTTGTTCATGACGAGAGTGCTACCCACTGAGCCAGCCTGACACAATCCTTTTACAGCAGGTGAATATAGTCCAGATAGATAGGAGGGAGAGTGGGGATGAAGGTAGACTTGTACTGCTATCGGCACAGACTAGTAGTAGCTTTATCCTGGACTTAATGCTAAACAACAACAAATTGCATTAGTATAGTGCCTTTCACGCGTGTCAGGAGGACGTGGGGTGGCATTAGAGGAGAAGGAGCTTACTTCTGCCCCTGAGCCAGAAACCTTTCATACTCACAATGATGTGCCAAAAGATACGTTTCTGTTCGCCAGTAGTGAAGCCCTCGCTAATACCTAATTCACCAAAAGATAAATGAAAGTGGAACAAGATTGGTCTGGATGAAGAAGGCAATTCAACCCATCCAATCTCTTCCGTCCAGGACACCCACCCCCACAGCATCAAGCTGCTTTTTTTAAAATGAGTCCACCTTTCCTTGCAACCTGTTTCAGTCATTGATTACCCTCTGCCCTGCTCAGGTCCAAATCCCTGACTGCCCAGTACCTTGGGATGGCCTCCTGACCTGAAAGGCACTATACAAATGTTGTATTGTAAACTTGATGCGAGAAAGGATTAGAGGGGTATAACATAGGGTGGAGGCTAGTGTGGCGTGTAAACAGTGCCATACACTAGTTAGACAAGGTGCCTAATTTCCATGTTGTATCATTGTCTGCAACTCTATGTACTTTTTGAGCCGTCTCACATTTCTTTTAAAAATCTTAGTCAAGTGACCCACTCTTTAATCACAGCAAAATAATCTAACCGTGCTTTGCGGAGCACTGCACGCACTCTGGGCAGCATGTACGCAGAGCTCTGCTCAACCCTAAGCGAAAGAGCAAAGAGGAGCTTTAAGTGTATGGCCAGCACCCAATCCCTTCTCTCCGCTACAATCGCTGTGTAAACTGTCCATTAGCTATCACGGGAGCTGAATAATGATGCCAGTTCTCTGCACTTATCACCGATGGACTCTTCTGATGTACTTTGTAAATGTTGGCAAGCCATACCGAAGAAACTGGAGTGTTATCAAAGGCAGAAAGCAGACACTTTGGGAACGGCTGGAGATTCAACTTCTGAGGCCGAAACTCATCTGGCAGAACTTGTAACCGACATTGATGTGCAGTTATTTTAATGAGTGATTAGACATCCGTCTTTAATTATGCCCACTCTGAATGATCTGTAAATTGGCATTAAACAAATCCTCAAAGTGGATATCAAATAGTTTCAGCCCTCGCGCACTTTAATGTTCATAATCCAATCGGTTACTTGACAGCACAGCAGGTTCTGTCCTCTCTCCTCAGGGATCTGGTCCAAGTCCAGACTGGACTGATGGGCTGATAGGTTCCTCCCCCTTTGACTGTAAAGCTCCCTTAGTTAAATAACTTTGAGCGTTGTGAACTCTTAACACATGTAGTACCTCAATTCAGCACTAGATTGGCAATCTCACTCTGCAAACCACAAGCATGGCTAATGGGGAAACTGACACAATCCTTTTACAGCTGAGTGAATGTAGCCCAGAGTGACGGGAGGGAGAGTGGGGATGCAAGTAGACTTTTACTGCTGTTGGCACAAGTGGTAGCTTTATCCTGGACTTGGGTTTAGTGTCTCATCCAAAGGATGGCAGCTCTGACAATTCAATGTCAGTCTGAACTGTGAGCTCAAGTCCCAAATGTGGGACAGGAACCAACCCATAGGTGAGAGTGCTACCCACTGAGCCAGTCTGACTCACGAATGCCACATGATTCCTCTTTGAATTCTTGATTAATCCAATTAATTCTCATCCTCTGCTATTTAATGAGTACAAGTACACTTTCCCTTCATTAGCAAGTTTATTAGACCAATCTCCTCGGTGCTGGGCACATTCATCTTTTACTCATAATTTCAAATCTCTCATTAATTCATTGAAATAAGTCAGAGACTACACAATTAATTAAGTGCCCCCACACGCACACTTAATGATTTATATGGAAACAAATGTGTTGGTATTAATTGTAGCACTAGCTGGGCTTTCAAACAGATCCATTCATTCTGCTCTGGTGTGGGAGGACTGAAACCTGTGTGTATCTTGTTTAGGATCTTTCCCATTTTTCTCCCCCCTGTAATAACAACAGTAAACCTTCGATACATTTGATGCAAAGCCTTTCACGGCAGAAAGACATCTCAAAGCACTTCTCCGGATTAACTCTAAAGTGTGCACAGTGTTCCACAAACAACACACGTCTTTTCTGACAATGCAGACACACAAGCTCTCTGTCTCTCCCTCTCTCTCGCTCTCTCTCTGTATTGGAGTGTCAGCCTGGACTGTGACATGGAGTGAGTGAACACTTTTATTTGGGAGGAATAAACGGGCAGCAATCTAAGGTGAGGAGCTTGAGCTGTCTCCATCTCCTGTGTTCTCTATGGTGACAAAATAATGGTGGGATCAAGTAATTCAACAACAGCAACAAGTTGGTGCCCACCAACATACAGTGCCCTCCACGCCGGACGGTGTCTCAGAGTGCTTTAACAGTTTAGGATCCCAGGACCGAGCCAGGGGGAGGGGGAGGAGCCAGGGGGAGGAAGGTGACTAAAGGTGCGGTCGAAGAGAAAGGTCTTCAACAGAGACCTGAAAATGGGAAGGGAAGGAGCGAGGCGAAGGGAGTGAGGAAGACAGTTCCAGAGCCTCGGGGCATAGTGGCTGAAGGCACGGCCGCCGAGGGTGGAGCGGAGGACTCGATTCCGACAAACATTGCAGGGAGGGGCATGGACGGGGTGGGGGGGTGGGTGGGGGGTTGGGGGTTGGTTTCAACCATCTCACACAGTGCCAGGAAAGGTGCTTTGTTTGAAAATTGTCAAGGAAATGAGAGAGAGAAGAAAAAATCTCCTTTTGATGTATTTTTACCGCTGCGAGCCGAAAGGTGGGTCTTGTTTTTTTAAAAAGAGAGATTTTAAGGAGATTTTTTCCTACTGTTTTCTACTACTTACTTTTGTTACAGGAGTTCAGCTTGCAAGATGGTGTCACTATGGCAACAGCATACTAATAATATACCATAAAACCTGTTTTACACCCACTCTACACATGACGCAAATCCCCCTCCCCCGCCTCCATTTTACGGTCACAGCGATCTCTTTTGGCATGGACATTGGAGAGAAGATGGTGATGAATGGACCAAGGAATCTCAAAGGCCCCAGTGGCCAACTTTTTGGTGGGCCAAAAAAATAAATTTTCTTGGTTGAATAGTTTTTGATTTATGACCCAGTCTACCTGCCGGGTGGACATTAAATAGCAGATTTATCCTGATTCGTTGCATCAAATCTCTCCAAAACTCTTTGACCAGCTGTGTATTCTTGAAGCTTGTACCAAATCTTTTCTCTCACAGCACCTTGATTAAACAGTTCAGTTCCTCTGGATGAAACCCAGGTCCTTCTGAGCAATTTTCCTGCTAAAATCAAACTTTAGCAAAACTGCTCCATGTTCTGCCTTCAACCAATTTGCATTAACAGGGAAATGAGACTAGTTGGATAGCTCTTTCAAAGCACAGGCACAGGCAGGATGGGCCGAATGGCCTTCTTCTGTGCTGTAAAATTCTATGTTTCTTTGTTCTAACTCTAGTCACTGTCCATGAGCCCATTATTGGGTAAGAAGAGAGCCACACCCTCAAACAACAACAACTTGCGTTTATATAGCGCCCCTCACACAGGGTAGCGACCCAGAGCAGTTAAACAGTGGTCACCTCTGCCCTTTCCCCTATCCCCCTAAGAAACAGAGTGTCCTTCACCCGGCTCAGATTTAACTTATTCAGCAAGAAATAAACAAAATTCATCAAAAAAAATTCATAAAACAAATCCCACAACTATGTACCCTAACCCCTAATCAAACCAATTCAAAGCAAACAAGAACAAAAAATACATTGACATTGCACCACTCTTCCAACTGCTCACAGAAAGATCTTATCTGCTTGAGTCAACCTCCACATTTGGAGTCCTTTCTCCTCTCCTTTCTTTTGAGTGGTTCGCCAAACATAGTTCCACATACTTTTGCCCACCTGCTGCACCAAATTAATCTTTTCTAGTAGTAGACCAGCCGATTCCTTACCCACCGTACTGATTCATTCACCTGGCTCTGTAAGGGTAAGCACAAACGCACTCCAATCCACTGATCCTCACCACACCAATGTGTGCCACTCTCAGTCCCCGTTTCATTCTTCTCTTTATCTCATTGTTTTTTTCTTAATTGCCCTTTACTTCTTAAAAGGGATATCCTGCACTTGGAGGCGTCCTGTAAAGAATATTTTATTATGGTATGTGCTCCTGACTTGAACGGTATTATACCAAAAGGAGAACTGCTATTATTATTATAATATTATTATCTGGGCTTGGTGCTGCTGGCCTCAGTAGGGGGAGGAACACTTGATGTATCATGCAAGCTAAGGTCAACTGTTCTTCCCAACAGTTGCTCAGTTCGATGGCTCATAGGAACAGGAATAGGTCATTCGGCCCTTCCGCCATTCTATTAGATCATGGCTGATCTTTACAGGCAATTCACTTTACAGTATATTCTGTGAAGCGATTTGAGACATCTCAAATACGTGATGAGGTGCTATATCAAATGCAAGTACTGTTATATTATTATCTGTACCTCAACTCCATTTACCCGCCTTTGCTCCATATCCCTTGATACCCTTACTTAATAAAAATCTATCCACCTCAGGGGTGCAAGAAAGGTGGAGCGTGGAGAATAAAAGAAAATCTTACAACAAAAATTACTTCCATTTGATATAGTGCCTTTCACTATATCAAATGGAGGACGTCTCAAGAGTTTCACATTATTTACTGTGAAGTACAGTGACTAAGTATTTTATAGGAGCAAACACAACAGCCAATTTGAGCACATCAGTGTCTCACAAGTAGCCAAGAAGTGATTGACCGGGATGTCGGTCAGGACACCAGGAGAAACTCCCTTCCGAAGAGTGCAAATATTTTTGAAAAATGGCACAAATGAAATGAGATTGTGTTACCAGTGGAGTAGTGAGACATGACTGAGATAGACTGTCACCCAGTGGTGTAGTGAGGCATTGCTAACATAGTCTGCCACCCTGTGTGGTGAAACCTGCTGATTTTTCTCTTGTGCAGTGTTATTTTTATATAGAAATGTATCTTTTTAGAAATCGTTTTAGAAATCTCCTAAGTATGGTACTAATTTGGAGGCTTGGCTCTTAAAAAAAACACACGGCTTGCAAATTAAGACAGGATTTAGAAAATGTTTACAAAATTCTGTACAATTTTACATTTTACGTCAGTGTGCTTATATATATATATTAAAAAAACTTCAGGTCTTTTAAAGCAAAACCCTCCCTAAAATAATGCTACGTTTCCTAGTTTTGAAGTGTCACCCTGCTGTTAAATAAAACCTAGGGTTCTGTACACTGAATCATTTAAACACTGAGGTGCTGTGGCACATTTTTATCTAATTTAAACACGGGCATTAGTGGCGAAACAGAATCCCTTCCAGACCGACAGTAATTGGTCTGAATCACACAATGTAACGTTCTTTACAGCTTCCCAGATGTGGGAAATCCTTTCTTTTTCCATCTGTGTTCGCTTCCCCTCAAACTGCTGAAATCCGCTGGGAACAGCCGGCAGCTGCTGCCTCGCTGATGTCATTGCTTTGAAGTCAGCGATCGGCGCAGGGTCGTGTGAATGTCAATGGGGCATGACCAGTCATCACAGGAGCTCCAAGACGCTCTCTCACACGCAGCCTCACACGACCTAGCATTTTATCGCTCAGAACGATGAGGTCTTGTTTGGTTTGCAGCCAGGAGCTTGGCTTGAACCTGGCAGATCGCACTTAGTCTATCCATCTACCTATTGATCGAGGGCCTGGATTTGTTTTTGGGTCAGCCGTATGTGTGACACATGTGGAAACCCATCACCGTGCTCAAGAGTATCCAAACCAAACTGAGCATTCCATGCATCCCACCTACCCATGGAAATCCCAGAGATAGATTGTTGGAATGGAATGGGCTGTTGGGTTGTCTTGCGAAGGGTCCTCTCTTTCCAAAGTTGAACTTGGTTCTTCATAGTTCATGCCGTGTTTTAAAGTCTCACTCAGATCTGCCCTATCTGTCTGCCTGTTCAAACCTAGACTCTGGATTAAACACAAACATAAACACCAGGGAGCTGGGAAAACTCAGCAGGTCAAGGCAGCATCCATGGAGAAAGGAAAGTGAGTCCACAGCCCTTCGTCAGAACAAGTTGAGAGGGGGAGGCAGGACAAAGGAAGACAAAGAAGACAAAGGAGAGAGTGTGTTACTTGATGGGTTAAAGAGGTGATAGCGGCGTAAAACAAAAGGTGGGGGTGGGTTGAAACAAAACTGGGGAGAAGAAGTGTTAATAGTGCAGAACAGGCAACACACCAGAGAGAGATAAAGAGTGTCTGGGGTGATGATTGTAATAATTGTATTAAATATAAGTTGTATAAGTTCTGTAGCTCAGTGGTTAGAGCACTCGCTTTGCAAGCGAGAGACCTGAGTTCAATTCCAGGCACGGCGAAACTTTGGGCAAGTTTCCTTACTCCACACGCCTAATAATAATCCTTCCAAAAACCAAAAAAAAAAATTGGTCATTTTTAATCTACAACTGTTTGTGGGACATTGCTGTGCGCAATTGGCTGCCGCGTTTGCCCACAAATATACAGTCAATTCACTTTACAGTGTGTTCTGTGAAGCGCTTTGGGACGTCCTCCCGACGTGAAAAGCACTATATCAAATGCAAAGATTATTATTATTATTAAGTTGGAGAGTACATTTTACAGGTTGAGTTTCTCTGTAATTCCATGCCTCCATCCATCCTAGTGTGTTTATATGTGGAAAATGAGCCTTAGGTCCCCTCTGTCTGTTCTTGGGTAGAAACTCAATGTGACCAAAGGCCTGGTCAAAAAGCTGGACTTTCTGGGGAATGTTTGAAAGCAGAGAGAGAGAGAGAGATGAAGTGGTTTGGGACGAGAGTTCAAGAGGGCAGGACTGTAGTGGCTGATGGCCTTACCTCCGGTGGTAAGAGTGGAGGGAGTGAGAGCAAGCAGTACACAGCCTGGCTTATTTGGTAGAACACTGGGTCAACAGGTTTGTTTGTGGGACACTGCTGTACACAATTGGCTGCCGCATTTCGCCCACAAAACACACCAACAATCCACTTTACAATGTATATATCTATAAGCGCTTTGAGACGTCTCAACGACATAATAAGGCTCTATATCAAATGTAGGATTATTATTATTATTAAGGTTATAGGTTGGAGCCCCCATGTTGGGACTGGAGCGCACAGTCCAGCTTGATGCTCCAGTGCAGCATTGAGGGGAGCGCAGGATTGTTGGAGGTGCCATTCTTTGGATGAGAAGGTTCCCGCTGCCTGGTCAGGTGGACATTAAAGATTCCATGACACTATTTAAGAAGAGGAGCTGCTCCAACAATCCTCCAGATAAATTGCTTGTTCATCTCATGGCTGTGTGAAAGATGGCTGTCATTTACCGACTGTATGCAATTGTCAACAATTCCTAATTTGCTTTGAGACTTTTGATGTTGCAGATGTTACATTAAAGTTTCAACACAAGAACTTGAACTCAATCTTTCAACCTAGATGCCACCAACTGAGCCAGGCTGACACGAGTTAAGCTTAATATAATAATTTGTGCATTCGGCACATCACTTGTCATGTGAAGAACATGTAAAGCGCTTCACAAGTTTCTGTAAAGTGGAGTGACTGTGTATTTTGTGGGATCTAGGCCCATGAGTGACGAGGTTAAGACTACCCAAGCTTTACAATCAGAGTACTGACCATGTCACTGATCTATCAGAATGTGACTGCGCTATTGGAATGTATAGCATGGCTGCAAGCAATGGGTGTGGGGGAGGAGGGGGGTCTATAATTTGGTGGTTTCTAACGAGGTTACTTAAAAAGAAAAGAAAANCTATATCAAGAAGACATTCATGAACGCTGCTAGGATTTGGAGATCATACAGTCAAAGTGACGTACCTCTGGTTACATTAGGAGTCCTTACTCAGGTAGAAATTGTCACACATTAGAGTCTAATATCACACTACAGTGTATTTATGTCTATAAAATTCAAAAGCAGCCAGCAGCGAGGACACTCCTCCCATTAAATAAGGGTGGGGTAGGTTATGGAGGGGCAAACCTCTTCACTACGACAAGGGAATCATACCGTTTACACTTCACATGCTCAGCCAATGTAAATGGAGTAGAATTTAGTGAAAGAAAACTGAATTCCTTTGACAGTCTTTTCCGGTCAGTAGCAGTTCAACATTAAATGATTTCCCCCCTTGCTCACCCCAAAATATAAACCTACTGCTTCTCGTTCGCAGTAAGAGTGGGCAGCAATATTTTGTGGTAAATATCAGCATTCTGAGAGGCTTCATCGTGGACACAAAGCATTCTATCAGTGTGGCTCGTTCATTGAGGTGAAGGTTATTTTTAAGGTTGACCACTTTGGGGGGAAGTGGAATGTTTGCAGTTGTAGAGAGCATCTGGGTCAGGCAGAACGAGGATTAAGTATAAGGATGAACTTGGCAGTGCACCTGAACACTCTCAATCACCTTAAAGGAGTGCGCAACTACACAGCAGGGACCTTACCACCCGGCTTTTCTTGCCGTCACTGAACGAAACTGAATATCATGCTCACTTTAGACCACGTATAGCATCTTGCAAAGAGAGGCATTTCTCAAATGTGATAACAGCATTCAATCATTGCACATAACCTCAAAGGCAAATGAAGGGCAGACTGCAGAACACTGCCGTGTTTTGTCTTTTCTGGAAATGAACAATGCCCTCATTGCTCCTCCCTCCCTCTCCCTCACTATGGCTGAGTATAAAAAAATATGGTACATGTTTGTTTGGGATGGTGCCAGTCCGAGGCTGGGGCATCCGTGTCTGAATTGTGCTGTTGTGTCTGCTCCCATCCCTCCTCCACTTTCAGCGGTGTTAGTGCACTTCCAGCCCTCTTTGTTTCTGAAGGTTCTCCTCAGCATTCGGGTCCCGACATGTGCATTCTTCCTGTTGTTCGCAGTCAGCAGCAAATGGAATGACCTGCAGGGAAACCGTGGAAGAGTTTGAGCTCATTACAAAGAAAGGGGGGAAACCTGCACAGAACATCCAGTATGTGATGAAGTCCACTGGTGGAGAGCACCCCAGTCCAGCACTGACCGACCACTAGGAATCATCAGTATTCCTCTCAATCTCCCAGTGAGCTGAGAAGTTTAATTAACAAATCCCATTCCCCCAACTCATCCTGGGCTGTGGTTCTGGTTCTGAGCGCGCGGGGAAATGGAAATCTGGAACTCTCTCCCCCAAAAGGCTGTGGATGCTGGATCCAATAACAATTTTCAAGACTGAGGTGGATAGGGTTTTGTTAGGTAAGGCTATCAAGGATATGCGGCAGAGGTGGGTAATTGGAGTTGAGGTACAGATCAGCCTAATAGATTCTAATAGAATGGCGGAACAGGCTCGAGGGGCTGAATGGCCTACCCCTGTTCCTATGTACTTGTTTCCCTCTACCATGTGCCCATTCTTCAAATCTGAAATTTGTCTGTGAGTTCAGCAGTTGAAAAGTTCAGCAGAGCATACGTGAATAGTGATCAGGAGCAGGAATGTTGACTGAATGTCCTCCCTCTCCTTTGTCCATGATATCAAAGCCAATATTATAATATTATTCAAGCTGACACCAGTAAACACAGCCCAGTCCAGACCAGGAAACAAATGTGCCACTTTCCAGTGGCACATAAATTCATCATCTAATTAAACTGCTGGAGAAACTCACACTTGTTTCAAGGAATGAGTCTACAAGGTGCGATATTTGGCTGCAATAGGCCCATGGGGTCGAACCTGCACTGAGCCATTCAGAAGTTTGCATGCATTATTGAACAGCATGAATCATGTTTCAAGGCAATGAAACAAAACCCGTGACCTGTGACGATTATGTAAGTCTACGGCGTTTCACATTCTGTTCCATGATGTAGTGATCTCAGGTAGGGTCACTGAGCTTGATATGCTTCCTACACTCAAGTTGTCAAGAGCAGCGGGAAAATAAAAATTCCAAGGTACCTCTTTCAAACATGCAGAGTCTGAGCACATGGGCCAGATCTCAAACAAGCCCATCCAGTTCTTTACTGCTACCTTGCTCACACGCCCATTCTTCATACTTGTAACTACACTGTGAATATGCCCACAAAGCAAGACGACAGGCATTCTTAATGCTGATACAAATTCTGAATTATTTACTGGCATCCTCCATTCATCACACTGGCCTGATCACACTAAGATCAGTCAATAATCAAGTCATCATTCTGATAATAAAGTGTTTTTTGTCAGTTTCAAAATAGAGTGAAACTCTCAAAAGATGTGAGGGTCGCTCTCTACACTGGCACAGGCTCCAATAGGTGAGATTGTCACATTGTTCCGTGTGCACACAGGGATCCCAGAACAGATATGGTTGAGAAAAAGTTATTGTTTTGAAAGAGGTCCAAGTCAGGCACCACATTGCCAACACCATCAAGGTCAATTCACAGGCAATAAAGTAGTTCCTTACCGACAAAGCACATTTTTCCCTGACACACTGAAAAGATATTTAATCATTCAAAAGTGTTCTTTATGCTTTCTATTCTTGAATTTCTTAGGTTCTTTTCATCTTTTTTCAATATTTATTTTCTGTGTTTGATCTTTTCTCTCTCTCTTTCTCTCTCTGATTTCTCACCCTCTTGATCATTCACTTTCCCTCTGGTAGTTTGAGTTTGACCACAATTTTCTGACAGTGGATTTGCATTATGTAGAATATTCTCTCCTAACTACCTCCATTACCATCACTCATCTGCTTATATAAGAAGTCACTTTCAGCATCACTCAGGCACCACCATAGTGTATCTGTAACTGGAACTGTATTGGACTACCAAGAATTTTAATAATACCAGATGATGTGAGCTGTTACACATGTCTATACCTACAGCTGGTTGCTAACGTATGGAGAGATCACACTCCATCCAAATGTTTATTCCCAATAATTTATTTTACTAAGTGAAATAAGTTTTTTTCCTATTTCTTCCTCAAAACTTTTACCACTTGTGATATGGTCTGCCCCATTCACTAGGAAATGTAACATGCCCCCAACAGAACAGTATTTCTAAATAATCCCAAACAATTTCTCATATATTACTATTGGAGGAATTTGGACCATTCAACAAGATCAACTTGAATTTATACAGGGCCCTTCATATGGGGTAGCATCTCAGAGAACTTAACAGTGGTGTAGCTTGTCACCGAGCTAAACAGAGGGGGAACGATCGAAGAGGAACATCTTCATGTGTGACCTGAAAACAGAGAAAGAAGAGGCAAGGCGGGGGGATTGAAAAAGTGAGTTCCATAATTTTGGGGTCAAGGGGCATAGACGCCGATGGTGGAGTGGAGGGACGAGGAATGTGCTGGAGGATGGAGCCAGCTGAACAAAGATGATGGGTAGTGAATTGGGCTGAAAGCAGGTTGGAGACATAGGGAGGCCCCAGGACATGAAGTGATTTGTACACAAATTCGTGAGGAATTTGAAATGAACAACAACAAAAAAATTACATTTGTATAGCGCCTTTCACGAAGGGAGGACGTCCCAAGGCGTTGGACAGACAGAGTTACTGACCCGAGCTGAGGGTTGGGGTGGGGGAGGGTGGAGGGTAGGGGGGGAAGCAGGGAGGTCAAAAGCACCGTCGAAGAGGAGGGTCTTGAAGTGAGTCTTGAAGGTGGTGAGGGAGGGAATGAGACTGAGGGACTGCGGGATGGAGTTCCAGAGGGTGGGTGCAGAGTGGCGGAAGGCCCGCCCACCAATAGTGGGGCGAGCAAGGCGGGGGACGTGAAGCAGGCCGGAGCCCGCTGAGCAGCCTTGGGGTGAAGGCCCATTCTTAATGTCTGTATAGGAAGAAAGCCTTCTTATTAAAGCAGTACCTAAGAGTACTGCTCGCTCCAGAATGCAGTTTTGTAAGAGTTCTTCCTCGCTAGAAGACAGGGTCAATGCACTGAAAAATTTGCCTCTTAATGTAACACTCCTATGGCTAGATTTCATCATCTCCCACCGCCTTGGGGATTGATTTTGGAACCATACTGAGGACTGATTACCAAGTTTCTGCCCAATGAAAATGCCAATAATTAGGTTGCAAAGAAAAGAAACACAGGCCTTTGATCATTGCAGTTTGATGTAGGAAGTTTTTCTTGTATATATCTGATACAGAGAGAGACTTCCAAATCTCTGCCTTTCTGGAATCTGTCCCCAACCTGCAACAGCTAGTAACTTTTGGTTAAAACAATATTAAGGGGACCAGTAAGAAGAAGATCATTAGACTCCTCCAAAACAGGACTTCTGGCAGCTCTTCATCAAAAAGCGAAATGAGTCCATCTTGTTCAAATGGGCTAACACCTAAGGTAATGTAACAGACTGATTTACTTAGGAGGAAAAGGAGAAAACAAAGGCAGCTAAAACTCAGACCATATGTACTGGAAACCAACACCCAATTTTAATGCCAGCAATCTGCATGTTTGCCATGTAGTGATCAGAGTTTGACTGAGTCCAGCGAGTGCTGGTCACTAAGAGAGGCTTGGTCTGTAAAATTTTATTCTGATTTCCGTGGTTCTTAGTAAAACAGTTGTGGGCTTACGTTGCAGCCAGACAGCTAATACGGTGCAGTATGCAAACCTTTGTAATATATGTGGAGTCCGGGAGCATAGCGCTCCGAGACGCTACCCTGCGTGAAGGTCGGTATATAAATGCAAGTTGTTGCTGTTAAAACATTCGCCTCGCAAGCGAGAGGACCCGGGTTCGATTCCTGGGAGGATCAAAACCTTAGGCAAGTTTCCTTACTCCACATGCCTTCTATTTACCTAGCAGTAAGTAGGAATACGGTTGTTAGTTAATTGGCAGATCGCTTTCCAGGGGTTAAAAAATATATAATAATTTGGTCACTGAATCAACAACTGTGTGTACAGCTGTGCACAAATGGCTGCCGCATTTCACTCACAAAATACACATTCAATTCGCTTTATAGTGCATTCCGTGAAGCGCTTTGAGATGTCTCAACAACATGATAAGCGGCTATTTCAAATGCAAGGATTATTATTATTATAATATTATCATATACTACAAGTGTATGTTGGGTTCAGTGGTTAGAAGATAATACGGTATACAATAACAACTTGTACTTGTATAGCGCTCTT
The DNA here is from genome assembly GCF_018977255.1 of Callorhinchus milii. Lineage (NCBI taxonomy): Eukaryota > Metazoa > Chordata > Chondrichthyes > Chimaeriformes > Callorhinchidae > Callorhinchus > Callorhinchus milii. The sequence goes on along the minus strand of NW_024704746.1, from coordinate 7,044,580 downwards.
TACATAGAGTAACGTCTTGGAACACTTTGGTGTGTGTAGGGGAGAATCAATGCACTGTAATCTTCACTGAATGAACTATAATTACAAAATTCATTGAACAAAGCTAGCCTCTGATTTATCTGCAACTATTTATTACGTAACCCACTTAATTCAATCTATTTATCTGATTAAATTATTTTACAAACATAATTGTGCCCCTCTGATCTGAAGATAACTGTGCCGCAGTTAATCGTTGTCAAAGTAAAACCGTGCTAATGCTGACTTTGTTTCAACACCCTGCAACTTGTGTTAGGATATTGTTGCCTTTCTTACCCTGTCACACCACATGATCATTTTTTTTCTAAGAAGATTGTTGAACGGTCTGCGGTCTTACCTTTCTGGAAGATAGGGTTGAAGGGCAGCAGTCTCCTCCGTCGTACTGACAGTATGCTCTGTTGTTGATTGTGTCACACCAGCCATCTCCTTGGAAAGGCTGCAACAAGAAAACAAAGCATCCAGCTCAGTTTGTGAGGCACTGCTGTATCTAGGCTGACTCTGTGTGCGTCTGTATCAAGAAATATTTCCTGCCTTTTCCAGGTCAGGACTGTGTGTCTGGGGAAAGGAGGTGAATGTATTCAGGGGTGAATGGGTGCAGTCCCAAATTGGCTAGGGCTTTTCCCAACTTTACTGACCATAGGATTTCTTCTTGATTAAGAATGTGTAGAAAATGTCTTAACATAGCTCATTCCAAGGTAAAGCCATTGATCAGTGTGGTACACAATTTCTGCTGCTGATTTCTATCCAGTGATCTCTGCTGAAAAATGTTTGCGTGTGAAAGTCGCATAATAATAAATAAAGGACAGAGGACGGTCATCTGAGCTTACTGACTGTGCTCATACACGCAGAAAATGGCCACTCGTGTCAGTGAAACCATATCAATCCTGTGCATTGAGAACATGGCTTTAGGAGAGAAAGGGAGAGTTATATCAATAATCCTTACATTTAACATAACACTTTTATCATGTCAACAAAACATCTCAAAGCTCTTCACAGGATTTTACTGTAAAGTGTATTGAAAGTGTATTTGTTGGCAAAACATAGCAGCTGATTTGTATACGTATTGCCCCACAAACAATCATTGAGTGAATTATTTTTACAAAAATCTGGATGACTGTTGAAGACTCTGAGAGAAACTCCATTCTCTGTTTGAATAGTGCCATGGGATCTCTAACATCCACTTGAACAGGCAGCAAGGGACCTTAGTTTAACATTTCATCTGAAGAACAGCACCTTCTGTAATGCAGCACATCTCAGGACAGAGTCAGTCCATGTGAGTTCAAGGTCATGATGTGGGGCTTGAAGCCATAACCTTCTGGAAGTAAGAATGCTAAAAACTGAGGCAGGGTGATACATTACTTTAAAATTCAAGAAGAAGTATAATTCAGGTTAACCTCACACCACACATCCTCTGCCCTAGATCTTTCAATTGTTTTATTCCCTGGATTAATTTACAAATTCAGTGTTAATTATGGAGGTTATGAATAATCAATTAACTGTACTCGCTCATTCGCTCTCTCACCCACTCTCTCTCTCTCTCTCTCTCATCCAGAGTCAGTTGATTGTTTCCTGCTATGTATATATGTTACAGTAAAGTTGTGAAACCAGAGATTTCATGAAATCCCTGAAATTTTCAGTAAAATTGTGAAACCATAAAATGACTGATACAGTCAGGTGGCTGTATCAAATCCAACTGTTAGTGACCCTTGGACATTTAAAAATTGTCCTTGCAGTCAGTTTGGCTCAAATGATGAAGTTAGGCTGAAATGATCAATGAATACATGCAGAAAATTGTGCAGTTACAAACAATTTGTAATAATTTACATAACTTCTGTATGTAAAAGAAATGTCTCAAAATGCTTTACAGAATGAGATCAATTAGAAACTAGGTGAAATGTTATACAAGCAAACTTGGCAGACTATAGCTATAACATATAAGATCAGAGGACCTCTGCATGGGGGAATGGAAATGACTGATGACTGATGTAGACCACAGGACTTCCAGAGGATTGCCTGCATCTGAATGTTTGGAAATCCTGCTTTTGCAGAGTTTCTACTACGTTGACAACAGTTGAGCTCTTATTTTTTTTGGAAAATTGAGTGAAGCGTGAAGTTTGTATCCCTCCTGTATTCAATTTGAGACTGTTCTCCAAGCAATGTCAGCATAATCCCTGCCAGGATCTCTCAAGGACCCTGTGGCAAAAGCAAATTCAAGGCAGCTGTAACTTGCACTGGGATTCACAGTAACAGCACCCAGATCTGAAGATTTTGCTCATGCCACAATTTAATTCTGCGGCTATGGCAGATTTGCTTAACCCTGCAGTGCCCATTAACAGCCTATACTGTTAAAATGTACACTAATTACAAATGTGTGAAATATTAGCACGGCAAGTGTTATGTGCTGTTATTCGGAAGTCACGAGTGACAACTTCATTTCTTGATTAACCCACCTTTTCTGATCTCCCACGGAAAGTAAGCACTAGTCACCAAAGTACAAGCACCAGTCATAAGCGATCTGGTCCTTCCCTTTCTTTTCCACTTTCCATTTTGGAACAAATCTATCTGGAATTTCCATGTGTAGATGGGATGCATGGAATTCTCTATTCTCTTAAGCAGGGTGATGGGTTTCTGCATGTGGCAGAGACCGGGCTGGCCAAAAAAAAATTTCCAGCGCCTTAGGACGTCCTCCCGACATGAAAGGCGCTATGCAAATGTAATTTTGTGGTTGTTGTTGGAAAGTAGGAGCAGCTGTTTATTTTAAACAGTGTTTTATTTTCATTGGACTGAAAAAGGCAGGTTTTGCAGTCAACAAAATGTTAAAAAAAANCTGGAGTTTAACAGAACCAGTGGTTCAGGGTTTACAGCGATGAATCACAGTGTAATACCATGTTTGGGAGACTTCATTTACTAGTACTCGCCCGTGGGCACAGGAACTTTCATTCCTTCACAGTGATTAGGTAGTGAATTATTTATTGGCCAATAACCACACCCAAGTCCTTTCCCACCTTTGTTAACAACTTCACTGTGAGCACATTTGCTATTTCCTATTCCACTGTATATCACCTTACATTGGAATCCAGCTACCAATGTTTTGACTCATTTAAATATAATAAACCCACCAAAATATTGGAATGCTGTTAATCTCTTGTATGCATCTAAAATTTCCATTGCAGTTTGATGATACTATAAAATCCCTAGTACTGTGTAGTGTTGAGGAATAGTGTACACATAGTGTCCAGAACACATCCCTGTGTAAATCTACTGGTCTCTGGTTTCCTTGGGACGTCCTCCTGATGTGAAAGGCATTATGCAAATGTAATTTTGTTGTTGTTTCTGACAGAGATGTTCTTTTACATGTCTGCTTTGCTGTTGTTTGGCCTGGTGTGAGTCAGCTGTCAGCCTGGCTCAGTTGGGAGCACTCTCTCCTCTGAGTCAGAAGGTTGTGGGTTCAAGCCCCACTGGGTTAATAGTCTATGTGACACTCTATGGTGTCACCATATGCTCCATTTGGTGACTCCAATGCAGAGGTGCCGTCCTTCAGATGAAACATTAAACCTAGATCCTGTCTGCCTGTTCAAGTGGATGTTAAACATCCTATGGCATTATTCGAAAAGAGAAGGGAGTTTCTCCAAGTGTCCTGGCCAACAATCCTCCAGATAGAATTGGTCACTCACTTCAGAGCTGTTTGTGGCTCACTGTGTGAAGCGGTTCTGTCTAAATTCTCTTTTTGATCCCCTAATTTCTATCTTAGATTTTTGGGGATCATCCTCGTTGCTCTTCTGGGCAGTCTCCTTGTGTTGTAGTGACCAAAACTCTATGCAGGATTCAAGGTGTGGTCTGACCAGAGCCTGTACAGCCTAATTATGATGTTTGAGGATCTACACTCAACTGATTTATCAATATAGCCCTGTTTGCCTTTCTTTATTGCTGCCTCACATTGTTTTGACATAGTGGACGATGAGTCACTGATACTCCTAGATCTTTTCAGCTTCCCCTTTGGGCAGTTCAGTCCTATTTATGGAGTTCTTGTGTTTCCTATTCTTGAATCCTGTATGCAGTACCTTGCATTTACAGTATTAAACTTAATTTGCTAGTTATCAGACCATGTGCAAGCCCTATTAAGCTCTCTTCTGATTCCACAGTTGGAGTCATCTGCAAATGTAACTATGTTACACCGATGTGGGGTAGAATCGACAGTTGGGCATCGAATAAGACGGCAAGGTTCCGGACAGGCTCAGTGAGGTGGCGTGCGCATCCATGGATGATGAGGCTACCAGCGCCAGAGGCGTGGGAGCCAATTAGGAGAGCTTCGGTCTTGTTGATGTTTGACTGGAGAAGGTTAGCTCTCTCTTGATGTCTGACGGACATTCCATCAGGGCAGCAGTAGTCCTGGAGTTGAGGGTGGAGGCAGAGAGATGGAGTTGGATGTCATCCGCATACATATGGAAGTTGACCCCATGTCTGCAGATAATGTCATCAAGAGGGAGCATGTAGATGTTGAAGAGGAGAAGACCAAGGACAGAGCCCTGAAGAAACTCCGCAATAGATGGTGCGGGGGCTAGAGGAGAAGCTGTTCATGGAGACAAAGTGGAAACAGTGCGAAAGGTAGGATTTGAACCAGTCAAAGACAGGACCATGACGATTGAGGTGAGATTAGCGGCAGCAGAGGAGGATAGAATGGTTGATACTGTCCAAGATAGCAGAGAGGTCAAAGAGGAGGAGGAGACAGAGGGAGCCCTGGTCACAGATGGACAAAATGTCATTTGTCACTTTGGACAGCACGGAAACCCATTTGGAGGGGTTCGTAGAGCGAGTGGTGGGAGAGGAAGGAGCAAAGCTGGGAATTAACGAATCATTCTAGAACCTTGGAAAGAAAAGGGAGGTTGGAGATGGGGCGGTAGTTCGAGAGGAAATATGAAAAACTAAAGGCTCTGGGAGAACAAATCGGAAGCATGGGATTGTTCGGTGGATCACGTAGAGAAAAACACCAACACAGACTTGTTTCTGTAGCTTCTCTTAAGCATTTCTCTTCAGCGAGTCTAGAATTCCCTGATTTTTGACTCGCTCATTTTGAAATATCGGAATAACAGTCCTTAATTACAGCCTCTGTATTTATGAAAGTCCTAAAAATAGTTATCAGAAATTCATTTATTTCCTCACTGCCCTGCAGACATTTAATTTCCTGAGTTACTCTGTAAATCATACTTTACACTACATACATCACATATGCCTGAGCCAACATGACTCAATTTGCAATTTTCCAACGCTCTTCGTGTTAAGATCAATGTAAAGAAATTTTTATATACATTGGCCATACACTCTGCCTATGACGTTATCCATTCAAGGGTTGTAGTCAAAATGTCAACTAATCTTTCTCTTTCAGTCTCTCAGATGCTGATTAATCTGCGATACTTGCAGCATTTCCTAGCTTTATCCTTCAAAGCACCTTGACTGTCTTGGTGGGGGGATGGTGGGGGGAAGGGGGAGAGAGTGGGGGAGGTAAGCAGAGTCTCCCTGGTGCTGCTTGGCAATGGAATGTCAGAATCAAGTCAATCCTTTGCGGGAGTCTCAGGAGTTTGGTTTGCTGAGCCAGGCGTGTCTGCAGTACTCCAGGGCACTGTGGATGGTAGACCAGCCAGCCTGGGTCATCATTGTCAGAATTTAGACCAAACATAGGGAGCAAAGATCCCTCCTACTCAGTTCCTGTTAACCTTGCCCTCGTGGGTAGGATGATCCTAGTTGGACAAGCAACGGGAAGCTTTCCAGAGTGCTCTCAATGGCAAGCTATGCAGTTTTAGCTGATTAGACTCCCAACAGTTCCCCAGTACAGATACAGGGATATTTCCATGTACAGGTGGCATACATATGTGGGACTCTCAGTTTGGTTTGGTTACTCTTAAGCATGGTGATGGGTTTCTGCATGGGTCAGACCTCCGACTGACCACCAAAAAAGGACTTTAACATGGTAAATAGAGAGCGAAATACACCGAAGATCTTGAGATGCAGGAAGTTTCTTCTTTGGCGACAATGAAGGAGGATTGAAAAGTGGATAATAATTGAAGTCCATAGTAGAACGTTTGTGAGAAGATTAGAAAGAGATCAACTCTGATGGGATGTGAACTGCTTCAAACTGGAAACTTCCTTCCTCCGTTTTCGACAGTGGAATATTATCACAATTAAGATTGGCGGTTAGATCCCTCTTTTAAAGGTATCCATTTTACACTATTTATTCTGCAATATTCGAACTACAAGATTGAAGATTATGGAGATTGTGTGGTACTCAGGGACAGCCTGAGAATCCTGTATTCCAGGAATGCGGCAAACAGGTCAGACTTACTGGGTGCCCTTTTGTGCCTCACCAAACTGTAGACGGATTAAGGGTCAGAATGAAGGCTGAGTCAGTGAGTTATTCAGCCTACCCTCTGTTTGGCAAGTCTGTGCACACAATGTTCATTAATGCAATTCAGTCAGATTTAACATCCCACTGGCAAAGCCTTCTGTTAAAGGATTCATTAGTAGTTTGATTAAATTAAGCAGGGCTTTGATCTGAAATGGCTCTTTGCCTCTTGTTGAAGCAAAATAGCAGAAAGATTTACTATTCTTTCTTCCTGTCCTGAAGGCACCCACCTCTACTGAGGCCCTGTTCCATTGGCACCAGCCATTCTCCAGTATCTCCCTCATTAACACCTGCGCTGCCTAATTCACCCCCAGGTAACTCTTCGAGAACCTGCAGCCATTTATTTTCCTTGAGGAAAAAAGGGAAACACCAGTGGCCTCATTAACAGCTCATTTTCTGCGAATAACTACTTATGATTTCCTTAGATGGTCAAAACTAGGCTGCTCTGCAGAAAGCTGTAACCTTCCCCATTAATGTTTTCTTGTCATTGTGAACCGCAATAACAAAGCTGGGTGCACGGACTTACCAAACAGAGAGGAGGCTGGATAACTGACAAGACTCAGGCTTTTAAACATCTCATAAGCCTTCCATTTGGTGAGGCACAACCCAGGTACACCCAGGGAGATGCTGCCTGCACTCCATTGTGCCATTTGCTCTATTAATACATCCTAACGTGTAATGTCTGAAATACAACAGATGTCAACAAATGGGAAAAATGGAACTAATTGCTCCCCCAAATTACAATGAACCTTAAAGGAGAATCGGCAGCATTTGCAACCTTTTAATGAATTACAGAGGAGCTTGCACATGAGGTCATGCAAAAACCATGGCTAATGGACCTGTAGCTGGAATTGTTTAAATATTAGCCCACTCCCATGGGAGACCATAGGCCCAGCTTCAAAGCAAAAGGCAATAATAATCTTCCAAGCCCGCACTGTGAGGTGAGTATAACAGTGCAAAATTAATCTTACATCATTCTGCAATTGCATTGTCTAGAGCATCTGGTTAGGATCTAGCAAGAGGTTTACTGACATATGGGCTGATATAATCTGTTCTGTTATTGTGGGGCCACTATTTCCTAACAACATGAATAGGAAGGCATCAAATAAATGAACTGGGAGGAAGATGCTGATTGCTTCATTATCAATGAGACTTCCACGTTCCCTGCACCGCTGGCTGAGAAACAACATGGTCTGCCATGACCGTGAGCTCCCAAGGAACCAAAGTCCCCTTCCAAATCCTTTTGAATAAGCACTCACTTTGTATCTTCGAACATCTGCAGCAATGTGCTCATTTACACTTTGAGTGAATTGTTTGATTAAGTGGAAAGGCAGCAGCTCAATATTGTCACCATTCCTGGAATGGCCGTGTACTCCACATATCATGAGTCAGTTGTCCATTCAACTGAGAAAAACAAGAGATGCTTGTTTCTACATTTAGATGGGATGGAGTCACGTAATCTCCCCATTCATACAGTTACAACATTCAGTCAGAAGGTTGAGATTTCAAGCCCCACATCAGGACTTTGAGCTTATAGTCTAGGCTAACACTCCAGGTCTTTGCTAAGCGTGTGCTAGAGTGTTGGCTGTGACCGTTCTCTGGTTGAGATGTTAAACTGGTGTTCTAACAGTACGTTCAAGTGGACATTAAAGATTCCAAGGAAATATGCAAAAACATAAGGGAGTTTCTCGCAGTGTTCTGGCCAATTATCCGCCAAATAAATTGGTCATCCACCTACTAGCTATTTGTGGGACTTTGGTATGCATAAATACAAATTCACAGTCGCAGCAATTCACAGAAACCTTGTGATGTACTTTGAGTTATTCTTGATGTTATAGGGACTATATCAAATGTAAGTATTATTACTATTATTTTCTCTTACCCAGAACAAGCCCAGCCTCCGGGGTATTTGACAGTATCAACTTGGCTCAATTGGTAGCACTCTCATCTCTGGTTTAGAAGGTTGGATTCAAGCCAAGCATTGGGACATCGAACTCGCAGACTGATAATAATAATAATCCTTGCATTTGATATAGCGCTTTTCACGTCTTCTAGAAGTCTCAAAGCGCTTTACAGAATATACTGTAAAGTGAATTGACTGTATATTTGTGGGCGAACGCGGCAGCCAATTGTGCACAGCAATGTCCCACAAACAGTCATGGATTGAAAATGACCAATTTATTATTGTTTTGTTTTTTGGAGGGATTATTATTAGGCGTGTGGAGTAAGGAAACTTGCCCAAGGTTTCGCCCTTCCTGGAACTGAACTCAGGTCTCTCACTTGCAAAGCGAGTGCTCTAACCACTGACCTATAGGACTCCACTGATATTCTACTGAACCGCATTGTCAGAAGTGTGATCCTCCTCTGGATGAGGCATTACACCAAGGCCCCTTTTGCTTGCTCAGGGGGACATTAAAGATCCTGAGACACTATTCAAAAAGAGAATTGTGTTCATCCTAGTAACGTGGCCAATAATACTCCAGATTAATCTGTCATTCTCTTCATAGCTGTTTGTTGTATATTGCTGAACACAAATTGACTGCTACAAGTACACTTGATAGCAATTATTTGTGAAGTGCTTTGAGATGTTTTGACATTGGGGGTGTTATATCAATGCAAGGATTATTATGACTCAGAGAGATCCTTGCCTCCAAGATTGTTTTTNAATATATAAAAACAGGGAACATTTGGTGATAACACATCCTTTCTTTAAGATGGCTCTGATGATGTAATTTCCTCCTTAAAGGGGCCCCTCATACCAAGAGTCTCACTTTAAGGGGCTCTTAATGGTACATCTCCTTCTGGGAGTGGTCAGTCTGGTTTCACACTACATCTTTGGTCCCTGTGTTATTCCCCCCCCACCCTTATATACACACATACAGTTCCTGTCAAATTATTGACACGGCTTTGGGAATATGTCAAGATGAGGCTATAATACTGCTGGACTAAATAAATATCCCTGGACCGTGATGGAATTCTTTGTTGTAAACTTCAAAGGCTTGGATTTGGTCCCAGTGCCACATCTTGGTTTAAATCTTGCTTCTTCGATCAGTTCCAAGAGGTCAGTGTTCAAAGCGGAGTGTCAGCTGCACCTAGCCCTGCTGATGTTCCCTCGAGCCCCTCCTCAGTCCTCCTGCATTTGTACTGATGTAATCAATCACACATGTACACGGCGAGTGAATCTATCTGTGTTCAAAGCACATGGTTTCACTGCCGATTCGGAAGATACACTAGCAGGGGCACTAAAAGGTTACGTATTTACTAGATCGGATCCAGATTTGCTGTATCCAGGTTGGGTCTGACTACCCTGCACTGTCCTGATTCTACTGCTCGCAGGTCAGTCTCCAGGTACTTTGCCCAATGTCAATATTCCAGAATAAATTGAGACCCAATTCCATCCATGTCTTGCCACAGTTAAATAATAATAATCCTTGCATTTGATGTAGTGCCTTATCACATCGTTGAGATGTCTCAAAGCCCTTCTCAGAATATATTGTAAAGTGGATTCACTGTGTATTTTGTAGGAGAAACCCGGCGACCAATTGCGCAAAGCAAGTGACTCACAAGCAGTCGTGGAGAGTGACCACAATTTTTTTTGAGGGATTATTACCCCCGGAAAGCAATCCACCAATAATCAGGTTCCCACTTACTGCTTGCTATACAGTGGTGCTTGGGTTTAAGATATTGCCCTGCCCAGGAAATGAACCCAGGTCCTCTCGCTTGCGAGGCGAGTGTTCAAACCAATTCATCATGGGACTTCATAGAATCATAGAATTATACAGCACAGAAGGAGGCCATTCGGGCCATCGTGACTGTACTGGCTCTTTGAAAAGTGCTATCCGATTCAATCCCACTCCCCCACGCTCTCCCCATAGCCCTGCAAACCAAGCGCTGAATGCATGGGTTCAAGGAAATAATGAGTGAGAGTAGCAGGTAGTATACTGATTGAGTTGATTTCAGCAGAGTGAGGATCCAAGGAGGAGAAAGATCAGAGTGGTTTCTTTAGTTCTTGCGAGGCACAAGGAGCGTGAAACTTAAAAACATGCACTGTGAAGTTATTTGTCATTGACAATTAGGAAGAAGCATTCTGGAAGATACACCAAACTTCTAGTCAGGTGCAAGTGTCATAGAAAAAATTGTCAGAATTTGATCAATTGTGACATGAACTGATAGTATTTATTATTAATTCATCGATATTGCTATGTTCGTTGTACCTTATGCCTCGCAAGAACCAAATAAAACGCCCTGAACTTTCTCCTCCTTGCATCCTCACTCCGTTGAAATTGACTCAATATACTGCTCTCCTTCTCTCACTCATTCTTTCCCAGGACCTCATCACTGTGAAACCTCCTTTCTTCCCTCGTTCCAACAAATCTACTGGCTTTTAAACCCAATCTTGCCGTGACCTACCCACTACTCCTTGATTTACTGTCCCGTTCACTTGACAGGATATACTGTGAAGCGCTTTGAGACGTCTCGAAGACGTGATAAGGTGTTATGTTAAATGCAAGGATTATCATTATTTCCTTGCTTGTCCCTCCTGCTTGTCCCTCGGCACCTCCGTTCCAGCGTCAGTGGCCGCACTTTCAATCATTGCACACCGAAACTCTAGACAACTCTCCCCCAATCCCTCTGCCTTGCTCCTTCTTCCCCATCTTCAGGTCAATCCTGAAGAGCTTTCTTTTCGGCCGTGCTCATAATCACTTCCCCATCACTCCGGCTCAGTGTCAGCAAGTTGTTGTTGTTCTTAATATTGGAGGTGTCTGGGTGCCTTGGCCCTTTGCCATTTTTTCCTCAATAAAATAACGAGAAGCAAGACACTGTACCTGGGAATGTGTTTTGAACAGATCACACCCAATGTGGGTTTTGTATTCCATTCTCGCTGTACCTTTTACTTATTTTTCAGTTTCCTGACAGCGTAACATAAAAAGTGTTCAGATTTGCCAGCCACCCGGTCAGTATTCCACTGGCTCAGATGTTTATATAACACTGAGGTCAGTTGCCAATTGAAAATGGACGGGCCATTGCAAGTGGAGAATGAGCAAGTTCCTGATTTCCATGGTAATACAGGAATGCCAGGGACGGTGGGAAACAATATTGAGGGTGGAGGCAGCTTGAGTGGGTTCAGGATTGAAGGACTAGATGAAGCAGGACCAACTAGGATGACTGACAGCTACAGGCAGGAGTGGGGTGGGACTTGAGCAGCAGATTTGCAAGAAATGGAAGGGGACTCAGAAGAGGTATAAGGAAGCCCTGGAACGTGCAGGTTCATACAGGCACAAAACAAGACGCCACCCCTTCCCTTGCAGAAATTGTCCCTTCCTTTGTATGTAAGTTTTCTGCCTCACGTGCAACACTCTCCTGTCAGCCTGTTGCCTCATGCATAACATTTTCCTGCTACTTATGTCTTACGTCACATACTCTCCTCTCTGTTGACTTGTACGTAATACTGCTACCTGTTGCTTACATAACACTCTCCCACCTGTTGTCTTACATGTAACACTTTCTTACCTGCTGTCCTCACATTGTAACATTTTCCTCCGACCTGTTGTCTTATGCATTACATTGTCCTTTACCTGTTGCCTGATTTCAAGCAAGGTATAATCTGCGTGCCATTGTATTTAGTAAAGGATAAATTAAAACATTTTAATACAGCTCTCTAGCTCTCTGGCATAGTTTTTCAATAAAAGAGATTTCAAAGAGTAGGATGGGAAGCAAACATCTGAGACATAAATATTTATTGCCTTGAACGTTTGAAGCTTTCTCTGGCTTCACTAGTCCACTATGTTTTGGCTGTTCCTTCCGTTTCCTCACCTGGAGACAGCTAATAAATTAAACTGCTCCTCCATGTTATTCTATAGCTTTACTGGCTCTCCGGGAGCGCAGTCATTAGCACTGCAGCAGGGAGACTGGAATCTTCAAAATCTAGACTTAAAACTTGAAGGGAATACTAACAGTACACAGAATCTCTGTCTTTGTGCCATTTGAATATTTGCTAGATCCGTCCATGCCTTCAAGACTGAGGTTGATAGATGTTTGGTAGGTCAGGGTGTTAAGGGATATGGGCAGAAAGCGGGAAATTGGAATTGAAAGGATTAGTTGAGGTACACATCGGCCATGATCTAATTAAATGGCAGAACAGGCTCGAAGGGCTGAATGGCCTCCTCCTGTTCCTATGAGTCCCGTTGCCCCAATGCTGGTGATTGGGTACAAGGTGTGAGCGGTGGAATTATAGTTTCCAGCTCCCCAGCATTATTTGCGATTTGTTGAACATTTCGAGTAAGTGACCGGAAAATAATTTGACAATACAGCTTACATTCCACTTTTACTCCCCTCCCCAACCCCCACACTCTCCATTGAAAACTGATTTGTGCCGGGGGTCTGGGCTGATCTTGTATAAATGATTATTGTTCAAACTTGAGCCCGGACAGTTGTGTGATCCTGTTGTCACCAAGGCTCTGCACCATTTGCAGCAGCAGTCCCTGTACAGTGAGCAGGAGCCAAGCCATTGGCTTATTTCCCAGAAATAAGCTGGTATTTAATTGGGGCAGTGAGACCGACTGCAGCACCAGCTGAGATCACTTTATTGAGATATTTGCATCGTGGTGGGGAAGTGTCAGCTTTTGATCGGATGCTCTCCTTGGTCCCTTCTGTCCTGCAAAACCTGAGGCTCAAGCCACCCGCGACCAGCATATCAAATCAGAGGTGTCCCTCTAACAAATACTAGGTCTAATTCTCAAGTTGTGCTGTTATGAAGAGGTGGCAGTTACAGCCGCCAGTCGAAAGGGAATCTCTTATTGACACTTTGTACTGTGCGTTTCCAACACCTGTAGCTTTTCTCCATTGATTTCTTTGAATATTTGGTAAGTGGTTGCAATGCCCCAGTGCTACTGGTGGTGGTGCTGTTGAGTTACCGCAAGTGACTGTCCTCAGCAATAATAATAATAATAATCCTTGCATTTGATATAGCGTTTTCACGTCGGGAGGACGTCCCAAAGCGCTTCACAGAACACACTGTAAAGTGAATTGACTGTATATTTGTGGGCGAACGCGGCAGCCAATTGCACACAGCAATGTCCCACAAACAGTCGTAGATTGAAAATGACCAATTTATTATTGTTTTTGGTTTTGGAGGGATATTATTAGGCACAGGAGAAAGATAATGGCAGAAAGCAAAGGCACAATTGGTAATTCAAGGCTACTACAGTTCCGATGAACTTATAAAGGGATATAAACCAACTTGTACTTAAATAGCTCCTTTCACCAAAAAAAAGTCTCCAAGCGCTTGACAAATATAGTGGTGTAAATCAGGCAGGGAAATAAGAGACTTAAAGACGCAGTTGACACAAAGCAATGTCGAAATGTCATGTGTGACACTGTTGTGTGCAAATTGGTTGTCGCGTTTGTCTGCAAAACATAGTTACTACACTTTGCAGCGAATCCTGTGAAGTGCCTTCCGATGTCTCCCCTGACATGAAATGTGCTATATATAAATTTTGCCCACAAAACATAGTCAATTCACTTTACAGTATATTCTGTGAAGCGCTTTGAGACGTCTCGAAGAAGTGATAAGGCGCTATATCAAATGAAAGGATTACTGTTATTATTATTATCATATCAAATGCAAGTTATTTTTAATATAAAAGGCCAAACTTTTTATACCTTTATAGCTTCTAATACTGTGAAAGTGTCAAAAATCTGAAAATAATATTTGTAAATGTTTTTTAAAAAAAACATGATGGACGAACAGCCAGCGTTAGAGTGAAACAAAGAGCAGTGTTGGGTTCAAGGAACACAGGCTAATCTCCTTTACAATTTGTCTCCCAGCCAACGCTATGATCAGAGCAAGGAAACGGGTTGCCATCTCGATCGTGGTGGTAGTTATTACCCGTGCATTTCGGTGTGTTTGACAATACTCAACAAGCCAGCTATCTGAGTTTATAACCTGCAATCAATCAGCTGATCCACCAAGATTTCACACTTGTTAACATCAAAGAGCTGCTGTCTCTTAAATACAGGTGACAGTTGGATATAAATTTGTATTGGAGCACATTACATACAGGCATACCATTGTACCCAGATGCTATTACTGCAGGGCTATTATATAACAAGAAACTGCAAAGGGTTGGCTTTTAAGCAGCCAATGTGTTAGTAAATGATAAATGTTTTTTTTAAACGGGGTTGAGGGATGAGGGGAGGATTTGCACTATTAAAATCAATGCAGGTGGAGTGAAAACTAATAGTCAACAGAGGGCAGCAGTGCCACCACTATCTCCCCAGGAAGGGAAGCTCAAGGGACTGGGTTGGAGCAATGGATGTCTTCCCACGTAGGGGAGCTGATTCTCCATGGATGTTGAACGGATTACATGGATATACACCTATATTGCCAGTGAGGGATGTACCGAGAACCTTCCAGGCCTAGCTGAGAGATTAGCACACCCTGCTAAGACAACCAGAGAAATACCCAAAACAGTTACTGGGGAGAAACTACTCTTCTGTCCTCCAGGGAGATTGGAAATGTACTGGGGAGACCTGACTCACTGGGTACTATCAATATTAAAATAAGCACTTACTTGCTACTCCCAATTCTTTTTTGTCACAGATGAGTTGCTTTCACTGCCAGTGAGATAGTCCACGGGTAGATTGGCACAGATGCCTCCCACTCAGCAGTTTTGCACTATGAGCAGGCAGGCTGTTACCACTTTGCTCTCGCCATCTGGAACTCTCTTCCAAAATGCCCCTCCACATCACCTCCTTCATCTCTTCTTTGAAAGCCCCCCCTGAAGATCTATCTCTGACTGCCCCTCCAGCCATCAATGCTCTACTCCCATCACTCACCCAGGTCAGGGTCCCACTCCATCTTTGTAAAGCACTACGAAACATTCTCCCTACATGAAAGGAGCTATAGCAGTAAAAATTATTGATGACAACCTCGTGCACTTCCCAGCATCAAATAAATTAGCACAAGCAGTTAGAAGAGGTAATATTTTCAAACTGAACGTAGTCCAGCCTGTCCAGGCTACCAGGTCCCAATCACCTTTACTACCAGTAAGAGTAAATATCCCTGCTGGAGTCTGACAGTATTATTGTTCAGAGTGCTTTGCCGCATGTGAATTTGATTACTATCTCTCTGAAGATTTTCTGGCAGTTTCATGAGAACTGTCAGAACAGAAGATGGGAGTCAACATCACAACACACCTTGCACCAAGATGCTAAAATAGAACTTTATTTTATGTTGTTTCAAGCTTGGAGGAGGGGGAGGGAGTGAACTCTAATATCTCCCAAACTGGCTCAGGGAAAACATAGCACAGTTGATGGCTGACCAGTTCATCAATGAAAGTGGGAGGTGTAGACATTTCCTGAACCTCAAAAGCCACAGTGCTGTAACAGGACAGGCTGCCACAGCTGAACAAGTGCTGCAAAACTTATCAATTTTTTGTTACCAGGTAATGAGGAGAGTGTCTGAAACTCTAGAAAAGGAATGATGCGAGCATATCTACAGGACAGTGTAGTTCTGTCCCACATGTGATTGCCCTTCCAGTTAGCCAGGCTCTATTGAAAATATTACCTACCTCTGTCCTCAGCCCTCCGAGACGCTACCCTGCTTGAAGGGTGTTCTATAAATGCAAGTTGTTGTTGAGTTAGATCCTAATTGGATTGATCCATTTGGGAGAGGCACAGCACGTTACAGATTGGAATGCTGAATTTCCAGAATAATTCTTCCCCAACATGTGCAATTTCCTGATCCCAACCCCCAGCTTGCTGACTGTCCAGGGCCTTGGGACGTCCTCCCGACATGAAAGGCACTATACAAATGTTGCATGTGAATTTGATTACTGTACTCTAAGACCTAAAGAAGTAGAACTGCAGGAGCATCTGAAACAAGTGGCAATCATCACTTTGTGGTGTGGTTGTATATTGCACAGGAATCCTTGTAAATTGCTTGATGCTTGTTAAAATGATCCTTGTGCTCTCTAATTCTGGGCTCACTGCACAGTGAATTGCAGAGTAACATAAGCTGAGTAGTTTTCATTCCCCATCTGCGGTGACGTTCTAAGAGGTGGGGGGGGGGGGGGGGGGAGGAGTGTTCAGCAGATCAGCTTCAAGGAAAGAGTGAAGTTCATCAAGTTCAGATAAAGAAGCTTCCAGAGAAGCTGGCAGTGCAACTGTAATATAAAATATTTGCTTACCTCACACGATTGGATGCAGTGGATGAGATGGGGATCAGGGTACCATCGCAGTATCCCTGTGCACACTATATTCTGTAGGAGAAGAGAGAGCTTATTTAGTGCTATTTATTAAACCATTTCACTTCACAATATTTTCTCCTATTTAAATGTTGTTGTTCTCTCCTTAGGCTTCTGGAGCAAGAAAGGAGAGAGCAGATGGCCTGTTCGCAGTAACTGATTACTAGAAAGTCCATAAGAATAGGAGTGAGCGATATGGGATGTTCCTACCCTTGCTGGGAAGCATTCTGTCTTTGAAACTACTGTCATTAATCCAAGTTTTTCCATGCTGTTGTGCAGCATCACCTGTACACCAATACACTGCCTCGTTCAACCAGACAGATCTTCCCTATTTTCCTCCATGCCTCTCAAAAACTGAACAAATAATGCACTCTTCTTCATTTCCTCACATTCTCACTGCTTTAGTCCAAACTCACTGACTCACTGCAGTATCACATCTCCAATTCTATCTCATTCTGTCCCAAAAATTCAATACTGAACTCCTCCTTTTAATCTTCAATCCTGGAGCTGAGTCCTGTCGTGTAGTGGTTAGCACCCTCACCTCGCAAGCGCGAGGACCTGGGCTCGATCCTCAGGCAGGGTAAAATGTTAGGCAAGTTTCCTCACTACACACCCCTCTGTTTACCTAGCAATAAGTAGGAACCCGGTTGTTAGTTGATTGGCGGTTCTCTTTCCGGGGAATAATAATCCCTCCAAAAAAATGTGGCCACTCAATCCTTGACTGTTTGTGGGACAAAATATTCAGTCAAGTCAATACTGCATATTCTGTGCAGCACTTTGAGACATCTCAACGACGCGATAAGGCGCTGTATCAAATGCACGGATTATTATATTACAAGAAGCAAAGGGCCCAGACTCAAGAACTGTCCAGGGTTCTTAAACACTGAAGCCTCAAATTGACACTTAAATTCACAGAGACATGTTACTTGAACAAAACACTGAATAAATCTCTGCGTGAGTGTTGTTGTACAGCACGTAACATAGTTTAAAAGAACGTGATTTGGAAAAAAAATGTTTTGTAAAACACCCTCCACTTCTGTGCCAGGAGGTAAGAGGATATCCGTGTATCCCTTGGCACGATCAGTCCTGGGACTCGGAGCTGTTTGCTTTGCATTCCCTGGATCCGGATATAGCAGTCACAAGATGGTTTCACTCGCAATCTTCAAAGGACTGGCTCTGGATTGACTGGCTCTAGCACCATGTTCTCAGTAATGTGCTAGTATCCCTCACTGTGCCTCCTGAAGCAGCGACATAATGTGCCATGATGGAATTCTGGTGCGGTTACTGCAGCAGCCAAAAGCACACCTCAAAAATTTACTCAAGGTCCTAATTCAAAAGGTTCTGTGCGCTTATGCCTGCGACTGTGTGTCTACTATGTGCGCAGGCGTCTGTAATGTTAAATTTCCTTGTGTATATGTATGGTGCAGGTGCGAATCTGCTTATGTGTGTATATATCTGTATCGTTCCACTTTATTGCACTGTACCTTGTGTGCCAGCCCATGATATCTTCACACTGTCATGAAAACTATATTTTTCTGGAGTCTTGTGGAACAGTTGGAAAAATCATAGCACTTGTGGTAAAAGAGTCAGAAGCCGGTTTCAAATTCACTTACATTTGAATGAATTGGCTATTTGTGAAAACAGACAAGGCTATAATGACAATGGGAGTTACTAGCAGTAATAGAAGGAACAATTCTGAGATTGAGGTGCAAAAATGTTTCAGAATATACACACACAGTGCAGTGTAGATGGTGAGCAATAGGGAACATGAGAAATGGTAAGTGAGGCACAGGGAACACAGAGAAAGGTACAGGGAACATGGGAAATTCATAACAAGGTGCACAGAACGAAAAAAAGGCAAAGCGAGGTATAAGAATAACAGGAAGTGCAAATCGAGGATCAGGAAACAATATAAATGCAGAGCGGGGTAAAGAGAGTACAGCAAGTGATGAACAAATTATAGGGAACATAGTCATCACAGACCAAGCGGCCTTGGCACATGTTGGCATGCAGGGCAGGTATCTTTAGCAATGGGGAGGTGATCTAGACCTGCGGAGTCTGTGACATACCACGTAAGTGACCCTGGCAAACTGTTTGGATAAGTTCACCGCATATTAATTCTACCCTGGAACAACACCAGAGAAAATATTGAGGTGGCACGGCGGGTGGGTCCCGATGGCTAGACTCCTTCGCTTTTGGCCATTCTCCTCTCTCTGGCGTGAAAGCTGAACAGATTTGTTTATAGAGAAAAATCACTTCCCCTTAATTCTGCAAGGATTAGAATAACACTGCAGTTGAAATACTCAGCATGGGGCCATTGCTGCTTTTGAAAAAAAATCCTGGAGAGCGTACATGTCCCTTGCAGTGTTACAGGTCTTTTGAAAATTTGGCTCTCGTTTTATTTATAGCATACTTGTTCCTCACTTGATTTACAGCACATTTATTCACATTCCAAGTGTCTGTGCCCCACTGTGCTGCAGAAATCAGCTATTTCCTTAACCTTGGGCAGCAAGGGTTTCAATTACATAGAGGTCAGCTAATCAGCTTCCTTGCCTTATGTGGCCTTAAAAAAACAGATTATCACATGATGTGGGATTTAATATGTCCGCAGTGTCAAACGTACAGCGGAATGCTACTGCTGTTATTAGCAATATAAACATATAGTTTACATCTATCTGAAACAAAACTACTATATCCCTGCTCCTTGGAACTCTCCCAAAATCACTCTGCCTTGCTCCTTCTCTCATGAAAACCCTTTCCACTGTGTTTTTGGTCAATACACTTCATTTATTGCTCCTCTAATTCTTGCTCAGTGCTTCGTATTGTCTTAATGAGTGGTTCATCCTAAATGAAAAACACTATAGAAATGCAAACTCTTATCACAATCACTAATAATTCAGCAACACTTCAAGAAAATGGTCACCAACAGGTTACGAAAATGAAAGTCCCATGTTAAAAAGGGAACAGTCATAGAGGAGGAAAAAAAGCATTTGGCAAATCTTTGTAAGCTGCTAAAAATAATCCACTGCCCGTTGTTTTATCACCAGAAACATTTGCCACATTTTCATGTAGTCAGTCTTCCCATTAGCAAGGCTTAGCGGAACAGGACGGGTAGTTTTAATGACCAGTGTAAGTAAGATCCCACAGTGTGAAGTGCTTTGAGACATGGATGGAATAAAAACGTGAAAAATAATAAAAACTGATCTGCTCTTCCAGCAGTTTGTTGCTCTGTTACGCTGAGCTCCCTGTTCTGCTGGGCTATTCTGTTCTGTCCTTTCAAGCCTAAATCTGATCAACACACTCTGCAGTCTTGGGTAGGCACTGATCACTGATTGATGGTGTTAACTGGTGCAGTAAGAGATATTGATCTGAATGGTGGAAGGCTTTCCTGAATCTCCAATTTTCAGTCTTCAGGAAAAATTGGACCTGAATCAAAGAAGTCATATGCTTCGCTTAAGTTTGGGGATGTTTTGCTTTTCACTCTTTCATCCTAGTTAAAATACAGCAAATAAGATTTACATTGTGAGTTAGCAAATTGGATTCTTTGAATTTCACCTGTACTTTGGTTGCTTCCATCCAGTGCTCCATGTTGTCAGCAGTAACATTGCTGGGTAATACTACTGCATCAGTGGGGGGTATCACACAAGAGAGAGCACAGGTAACACCTAAAACAGGAGAGAAGCACATAAATTAATCTCAACTGTGGAAGAATAAAGACCAAATGCACAAATCGAAGCTGAATTTTAAAAAGCTGCCAGAGGTAAAACCAAAAATTCTTGTGGACTCCTGTTTTTAATTCAGAATATTATTTGATCATCCGTAGGTGTGAACCAAATCACAAGCGAGTGGAGGGCAAATGAGAAGATGATGATCGATGTACACCTTGTTATTTCTATCTATCTGTCAATCAATCAATCATATATACACTAATAAAACGACAATGCCTGTCTGCGCTTCAAGAAGGATCTCAATAACGAATTGATAGAGAGACATGATTTGTACCTCATCTGAAAAGGTCTTTTAACTGGAAGTGACATGGACATATTTGTTTTCAAGTATCATATATATATGTATATATATATGAGAGAGAGAGAGCGAGATTTATATATAAGTTGAGTCTTTTAGCTCAGTGGTTAGACCACTCGCCTTGCAAGCAAAGACCAAGATTTGATTCCCGGCAAGGCAAAATGTTGGGCAAGTTTCCTTACTCCGCACACCTCTGTTTACCTAGCAGTAAGAAGGAACCCCGTAGGTAGTCAACTGGCGGATCGCTTTTCCTGGGGTAATAATTATTTAAAAGAAAAAATTGATCACTTCAATCCACCACTGTTTGTGGGACACTGCTGTGCGCAATTTGCTGCCGCGTTTCGTCCACAAAATATGCAGTCAATTCAATTTACCGTATATTCTGTGAAGCGCTTTGAAACATCTCGAAGACGTGATAAGGCGCTATATCAAATGCAAGGATTATATAAATATATATACACACACATATATATATTATATGCACGTATATGTATAATATATAGAGACAGAGTACTGCCAATTGAGAAATTTTCATACATAGAACAGGACTTAGGTTGACCCATCCTGGACTAAGAGCCAATAATCATAAGGCACCCCAAACTGAAGGATAGTTAACTCCTCGGAAGTCACAGTGATAAGCATTTGCTGTCGTAATGCAACCAGACAGAGCACAGGCTCAATCCACCATCACTTGTAGTTTTTTTACAAAGCCCTATCGTTTACATTGGCTTTGAGACACTCCGAGCTACCACTCGTCCAGTTCAGACTAGATACAAGGGACAAGCGCCTCAAAGAAAATTGTGTGAAACTTTGAGATGTTTTGACATGATAGGGCATGCTATTAAGTTATTATTCTAAGCTCCTCTTTCACTGTCTAGCCACTGTCATCTTAGTTCATTTAATTGTACTCTCATTGTGCATGGGTGAACGCTACAACAACAACAACAACAACAAAATTACATGTGTATAGCAACTTTCATGTCGGGAGGACGTCCCAAGGCGTTAGACAGTCCAAGTTTCGGACCCGAGCTTGGGGCAGGAAGCAAGGTGATCGAAAGCACGGTCAAAGAGGAGGGTCTTCAGATGGGTCTATTTTGAAAAAAGAAGGGAACCGTTTTCTTTGCCCTAACCAACATTCGTCTTGATTACAGTCATTCGCTTCAGGAATATTTGTGAGACATTGCTGTGTGCGAACTGGCTGCTGTGACTGCCTATAAATACAGTCACTACACTGACAGCATTTACTAGAGAAGGATTCTGACATTATAGGCACTTATAATAATAACGATTATTATTATAACGCACAAATGTTCCAACAGCCTTGAAAGCACAAAATGTTCTGTGCCCGAATATTTCCCAATATTCAATATTTTTACAGTGTAATTGTGGTAAAGGAAGGGAGGGTACTCCTTGTACTCTTATAAATGGGATGATGATTTGGATGGTACAGAATCTACCTGATCTTCTGTTCAACCCAACCACAAGCCAGGAAGAGCTCAGATTGGGGAGGGTAATGTTTTCTGAAAACATTTAGTTAAATATGAACAGCATGAATATGTGTGGTGAATTTCGGCTAACACTCCAATGCTGGGGAACTCTGTATTGTCAGACATTAAACTGAGCTCTCATCTGCTTGTTCAGGTGGACATTAAAGATCCTATTCAAAATGACAAGCACATTTCTGCCAATGGCCAATGAACTCCCAGATAAAAAAAAATGACTTTGTGGCTGTACCTCTACAAATAGGCAGTCACTATACTTAACGGAAAACTCCATGAAACGCTTTGAGACATCTTAAAATGATAAGGCTCTGTATCAAGTGTAATTATAATGTCATTTTCACCACAAGGAACACAGTCAATTCACTTTACAGTGTATTCTGTGAAGCGTTTTGAGATACCTTGAAGTAGTGATAAGACTCTATATCAAACGCAAGGATTATTATTTCTAATTATATATAATATAAATTTTATAATATATTTCAATGTTTCTTTTCCACCCAACATGTCTAATCGTAGGCAGCTTTAAACGACATCAGCAAAGCATAAAGCAGAGAAATAAGAGTTGATTGAGAGGACAGTAGGGTGTTAGCTGCCTTTGTTACAGTTCGGGGTGGTTGGGGCAAGTCAGGATAAAACGTTCCTCTTCGAATCTAAAAAACAGAATCCTCCTTGGCAAATCTCACCACAGCAGCTAGCACATTTCAGCAAATATAATCACCAACCTGTATAAAGCACGTCCTTGCTCAACATCTTCTGTTATTGTTCTCAACAATTTGCTGAATTAATGCTTTTGGGCTACTGTGCTGGGATTTGTTAAGGATCTAGAATTCCTAGAAAATGTTGATCCAAGCGAGATGTTTCTTAGCCAGCTGCTCGATTGTCTTTCTTTCTGTGACTGTACCTTCAACTCACCTTTTTTATTCAAGTATATTTCCTTATGCAAAAGTTAGGTCTTGGTATTTTATGACAAGGAGAGTAGAATTGGGAAGCGGGTACATTACAACTAAGAATAACGCAATAATGTAGAGCGAAAAGAGTGGTGAGATTACAGCAGGAATGGAACCCATCTCTTCACCCCAGCAAGAAAAATTCAAAAAGAGTTACTGATGTCATACCATGCAGTTCCATTCCTCTTACAGTTGCAATTTAAATTGATATGGTACCTTTCACACCAGAGGACACCTAAAAGTGTTGGAGCCCAAGCAAGGGTGGAGGGAGGGGGGATGTGGGAGCGCGGAGAGATGGAGCCTGAGCAAGAGGGGGAGAGCTGAGCTGAGGATGGGAAGAAGGTGGTCGAAATCACGATTGAAAAGAGCTCAGATACAGGGTTTGAAGGACAGTTGAGGTTCGAACAAGACACAGATGTTTCACCCTGGTTTTGGGAAGTGGAGTGAGCATCTACGCAGGTCAATAAGGTCAGAGCTTGAAGTGAGAAGACCCCTGATGGGAGTCAAGCAAGAGCGTTTCAATGTTGTTATAATAACAATAATAAACTTTGCAATTGGTATAGCTCCTTTCACTTCAGGAGAACGTCCTGTGGAGTTTTGTGGAGTCCTGTAGCTCAGTGGTTAGAGCACTCGCTTTGCAAGCGAGAGACCTGAGTTCAATTCCAGGCAGGGCGAAACCTTGGGCAAGTTTCCTTACTCCACACGCCTAATAATAATCCCTCCAAAACCAAAAACAATAAATAAATTGGTCATTTTCAATCTACGACTGTTTGTGGGACATTGCTGTGCGAAATTGGCTGCCGCGTTCGCCCATAAATATACAGTCAATTCACTTTACAGTGTGTTCTGTGAAGCACTTTGGGACGTCCTTCCGACGTGAAAAGCGCTATATCAAATGCAAGGATTATTATTATTATCTGTGGTTTTGTTGATATTGAGCTATAAAAAGTTAGAGCTCATCCAATGCTTGACCTCTGACAGGAAATCAGCAGAAGAGCAGTGTTCCTGAGATCAAAGGCAGAAGTGGAGTTAGTTGGATGTCATCCGTGTACCTACGTGAGGTCACGAAGTGCAGAGGTAGGAGTTAACTGAAGTCAAACTGAAACCTGTTCATTTCTCACATTCAAATTTGTCCTAGATTATACTAAAGACTTTAATAAAAACAAATAAGCCTTACATTTGAAATACTGTAGCACCTTTCTTGTTGGAGGACATCTCAAAGTGCTTTCCAGGATTTTGTGTAAATGCAGTGACCGGGGAATAGTTTGCCAGGACACTGGGAGAAACTGCCTTCTCTTTTTGAACAGTGCATTGGGATCACTAATATCCACCTCTGACATAGACAGATGGAACTCGGTTCAACATCTCAACTAAAGGATGATACCCCCAACAAAGCAATGCTCTTCCCACCATTGCACAGCCTATGTCTGTGAGTTCATAGTCCTGACATGAGGCTTGAACTCACATCCTTCTGACTCAGAGGCGAGAGTGCTACCAAATGAGCCAGCTAATACCTACACACTTTGCAGAAAATGTATGGTGAATTTGGATGATATAAAAACAGCATCACAAGAGGGATGTTGCAAGCATGATAAACCTGGGCACAGAAGTCTTAGAAATTCTTCACTCGTGAGCCATTCAGGAATTGGCCAAAACATGGGGCTATAATAACCAGCGCCATATAAAACTCACAGCACTTAATCACATTCAATTACGCCACATGCACAACAGGGGTGGATCGCAGAAAGGGATTTTATTACCTATGAATTAACTAGTAGGAGCCAAAGGGTGGTGGAGAAGTCTGGAAATTCTAGTTCTAACTACAGATAGTTTGGGACTGAAAGCTACCAACAGAGAACATGGTGAGACCCGGAAGTGAATAACAATGACTTGGCGTTTGAAAAATGTAGCCTGGTTTCTTGTTTCCTGGATTACTGGGTCAGCAGGAATGCTTTGCCAATGCTTCACTCTTAGGTTTGTTGGTCATGTAGCAATGCACTATTTGCTGGCTGGAGACTGAACTTCCAACCCTTGTGTTAAATTGCTGAGTAACTGGCCACGTGGAAATGGCCTGCCAACTCTTCCAACCTTTAACTTAGTAAGAAAACTCCACCCAAGGTCAGCAACATGCTGTATCGGGAATGTACATCCTACCATTCCTCCAGTACAGTCCGTATTTACCACAATTGAAATCTTATAACAAACATGCAAAATACATCCCTTTTTTTTCTCGTGTTCTACGACTATCAGTCTCATAACTCCTAGCTTCAGTGTTGGAGAAAACCAAAGCCATGCCAGATGGCAGGAAACAAACAAAAAACTATTTGTTCTGCACTTGTTCAGCTTTATTCTGTCCATGTTTGACAGTGGGTTCGTGGGGTGGGAGGCGGGAAAGAGAAATTCTTCAGATGCACCTTTTTTGTTACAGTGACATTGCCAAAATTTGTCGGAACAAGTATTGTGGTACCAAAGTGTGGACACCACACGGTGGACACCAACCTACAAACCCAGGTTACTCCATCTGTCCTTATTGCATCTGGGAATAGCATTATCCAATTAGTGCCAATCAATACTCAATTATGGAAAATGCACCAGGGATTTGCTTCCAATTGGGAACTGGACTGAGACAGGCCAGATTCATTTCGATTAGACAGCCATTAGAGAGTGGGGGAAAGCTAGGCACTAACTGTCTGGATATGAACCGGAGATGAGCATACAGTGGTCAAGCTCAATCACCACATTGTCCGATCACAGAATGGAAACCTTCCATTAATTTTGTGTCTGGGCTCAATTTTAATGCAGGACTGAAAAGTGAAAGGACAATACTCTAAAACACTGTGCCTGTGCCTTAGCAGAGAACACTATCTCCTTTGCAACGCAAGTTGCAAATCCAGAACTTGGGAGATAAAAAGCTATGTTTTAGCATTGTGTCACTACAGTTCCTTATAATAATAGTAATAATCCTTTAATTTGATATAACGCCTTAACACGTCACTGAGATGTCTCAAAGCGCTTCACAGAATGTACTGTAAAGTGAATTGACTGTATAATTGTGGGCGAAACGCGCCATAAAATGATTGAATTTTTTATTTTCTCTCTGAAAACCTGTCAGCAGTCCAGTATGTGCGAAATGTTCCAAAAAACGGGCAACGTATAAACTTTCCAGAAAACGTTTTGCCCACAAATATTCTGCGAAGAGCTTCAGAGAGTTTTAAAGAGAATTGAAAAAAAAAGAGAACATGCTTCAGTACCTATTGCGTAACCTTCATTACAAGAGTACTCCACTAGGTTCACCTCTGGTGGAGGTGGACAGTCCCCGTGCACGTGCTCGCACAGTCGGAATTCCTCTGTCCAGGTGCCATCTTTGCTACAGCGGATCGGGACCTAAGATAATGCAAATGCAACAAAAGTTAATGGGACTTATATATTAAAAAAAAGTGAATGTATACATTGATCTCTACTCACTTCTGGAATAATAGCCAGGATACCAACCAAATAGGGTGGCTGACGTAGATTACAATCTTGTACTCTTCGAATCATAGATGGAGATGACTTCTGTCGGCATTTTATTGCAATCCATCATTATGCTGCTTGTTCACCCTCCTTCACGGCAGGGGTGGGTGCGGGGGTGCGGGGGGGATGTTAAATGTGTTGTCTTTTACTCTGGTGATCTTTTATTTTTACTCAGGTGCCAATGATACATTCATATAGAAGGATTATTACCCGCGGAAAGCGATCTGCCAATCGACTAACAATCATATTCCTACTTACTGCTAGGTAAACAGAGGCATGTGGAGTAAGGAAACTTGGCGAAGGTTTTGCCTCACCCGGGAATCAAGCCGGAGTTATCTCGCTTGCGAGGCGAGTGCTCTAATTACCGTCCCAGTGAAGATCAACCTGAATTTTTAATCTTCAAGTATGGTAGTAATGACATTACCCACTTGACTCTTTACCCATTGGACTAGCAGGTGAGCACATGATTTATTCCTGAAGTGCCATTATCTGTTCTGATCAGACACAAGACCTCTTTAGTTATGGGAAGTAGGGAGTTAATGTGCTCTCTGCTCAGTAAAGCTAACACAGAATTCTGAGAGACATCTGGTCTCCATTAGCTGGTCTCAGCTACCTGCTCTAAACAGATCGTATGTCTTCTATGAGACAAAAAAAAATATTTGTTTTAAAAAAAAGAGACTTTCACCATCACACAGGTAACTCTCCCCACCCAAACAATGTCAAGTGTATCAGTGGTACATTCAAAGTCTTGTGCTGCTGTCCGTGTCACTGAGTAGGAGACTCGGGCAAGAACCGGGGCAGTAACACAGAGCTGTAACAACAGAGGGGCCTGTTTATTGAGTGTCAGTATGTTTTGCACTGATTTACCATTCTGTGAAAAGCAGCAGCCCAGGTGTCGAGGGAAATATTGGGCACTTTGCTAACACATTACTGCCAGACAACTCAAAACACCGATTGAGCCAATTATTGGAGAAAAGCAAGTCTAATATAATTAAAGAGGAAGGAAAGTCTAAGCGGGTACTTTTTGTTCAAAGTCACAGAAGAAAAAAATCTAAAACTATTAATATAAACATCACCTATAGTTAGGAATCTGTAAGAAACACCTCTGCAGCTGGCTGGACCACTCAAGTGAGATTTTTTGGGGAGGAGGAGGCGATTGTGCCTTTGGAGCAGCTTCCCTCGTTTTAATGGGGCGAAAAGATGAGATGGTATTTAAAAACGAGAGTGGCTAGACAGACTGAAATAGTTTTTTTTCTGCTCCTGAATGTTCCCATGGGACAGGTGCTTCAGAATAGCCTGGGAGCTAATCCAGAGCAGCCGGTCCACCTATTCCCCCCCCGCCCTCCCTCCCCACCACCGGCACCTCTCCAAAGTGCCAGATGGCTGTCACTTCATCTCACCCGCTACCATGCTCTTGTGCTCCAAAACAGATCCCAGGCCTCAGCTATGCACGGAGAATTCATCACTACAAGTACCATATCTAATAGCTTTCAGTTATTTTTTGGTCAGCTGTTTGTCTGACACATGAGGAAACCCATCACCACATGTATCCAAACCCAACTGAGAATTCCATGCATCCTGCCTACACATGGAAATTCCACAGAAGTTTATTGGAATGGAATATGCACTCTCTCTGAAGAGATGCATCCTGCTTATCTAAATGCAGGAAGTATTAGGTACAGGTTGGCAAGAGCTAAGGCTTGGGAACCCCATAGTGTAAGTTGGGGTAACTGCTGGAGTCTAACCAGCTAAAACTGCATAGCTTGCCAATTCGGCTTCAAGAAGACACCGCTTACCTCCCCCCCCCCCCCCCAGGAGGATAGTCACTGGTTGGTAACTTTCATTTATATGAGGTCTTTCACATAAAAGTAACTATACAGTTCTATTATACAGCCTCTTATACATCAAATTAAGGTACTGCCCTCCCACGGAGAAGGCAGGGCAGCTCCTGCTGCTTTGACTCAAATGTTAGGCTTAAGATAATTGTTTTAAAATTTGCAATCAAAGCTCCATAGGAAGGTAGCTTTCTGATGTATTTAAAAGAACAGCTTCCAAATCAAGATTGAATTTTAAAGTGTTCCAATCTTAATTCCTGTCTCTCCAGCTTATCCCTCTTCTGAGGACATATCGCCTCTTCTGTAAATGGTGCTAAATGCTGTGGAGATCAGTAGCATATTGGTTAGTGTGCTCGCCTCACAAGTGAGAGGACTTGGATTTGATTCCCAGGCAGGGCAAAATCTTAGGCAAGTTTTCTTGCTCCACATGCCTCTGTTTAACTAGCAGTAAGTAGGAACTCAGTTGTAAGTCGATTGGCAGATTGCTTTTCCGGGGGTAATAATCCCTTCAAAAAAAACTTTGGTCAATTAATTCAAGACTGTTTGTGGGACGCTGCTGTGCGCAATTGGCTGCCGTGTTTTGGCCCATAAAATATACAGTCAATTCACTTTACAATGTATTCTGTCAATTATTTGAGATTTCTTAACGACATGACAAGGCTTATCATTTTATTTGGGCCAATGATAACTAAGTCTGATCCTGTCTGTAGCACATGCCCACACATACACACCTTCCAACAGGGGCCATTAGACACTACTCACAAGCTAGTATGCTGGCTGATTGTCCCATTCCCTAGTCCAGGGGGAGCTGAGATCAATCGAAGTCTTGGCTGAGAACAGCTAATTCAATTCTGATTAAATCTGAGGCTTTCCGGAATGCGTGGCCACAATTTCGAAGTGCACTGTGATTCTTATTAGATGTTTGAAACTCCAGGTATTTAGAACATCCAAGGATGGGCCACTATACTAGTTGCGGAAAAAAAATCACTAAATGCCTGAGATCAGCAGGAGGTCAATCATCAGCATTCGAAAGAGAAAACGAAAGGACCTTTGTATCATTTTCAAACATTGATTCAGTTGCTGTGAGACTTCAATATTTCTGTTTTATTGCAAGGATTAAATCATTTTATTTTGGATGATTTATCCTGATAGAACAGCACCAATGCACTCTTGTGCCTCAGACCGCTGTGTAAATAGATCATCTTGGACACTGAATGGCATTATTTCCTCTGCAATGCCTGTCATGTAACACGTATTTGGCAGCCACTTCTCATGTGCTTTGGCTCAAAGCAAATACAATAAAGGTTTAATTTAGAAACAGTGGAAAGCATCTTGCCCCCCAGCATAACAAGTACACTGTGTTCCTTTTCAATCGCCTTCCAAGAGTTTATTTAAAAAAATGAACTCAAAGCCACACAGTCTCACCCAACCTATCACAATTCCTACCTACACGTTCTGTGTAGTTTCCCAATAAATTCAATTTGGGTCTGCATCAAGGTTATTGTTGCAAGAAAGATGATTTGAGATGAGCGCCACTGTTAATGATACCTCTGGAGCGCTTCTCTGGTTTGAGCTAGTCTGACCTCTTAAATGTCCTTTGCTACCTCGATCAACCGGCCATTTTGCTTTATTTATTTTTAATCAAGTCTGTTTAATGTTGTACTCTGTTGGACCAGACGAAATGATAACATGGTATGCTCTGCTTATGGAGCATAGTGGTTGGAGCATAGTGGTTAGAGCACTCGTTTCGCCAGCAAGGGGACCCAGGTTCAATTCCCAGGCAAGGCAAAATCTTAGGCAAGTTTCCTTACTCCATATGGTTCTGTTTACCTAACAGTAAGTTGGAAACAGGTTATTTGTCAATTAACGTATTGCTTTCCGGGGTAATAATGCCATGAAGAAGAAAAAAATGTGGTCACTCAATCCATGACTTTTCATGGGACACTGATGTGTATAATTGGCTGCTGCTTTTGCCCACAAAATGTACAGTCAATTCACTTTACATATTCTGTGAAACACTTTGAGAAGGCTCGACGACATGATAAGGCGCTATATCAGAAGCAAGGATTATTATTTATATTTCAGATGAAGCAACACTGTCTTCAATTCTCTGCAAAATCTGAAACATTCCAGTGCTTGTACTACAACAAATGTTAATCCATCCAATCACCAAGCTGAATCATCAAACAAATGTTGATACCGTAAAGTATTTTTAATTTTGTATATTATTCTAAAGATTTAAAATTTTGCAATACATCACTGTGAAGCCCTTTGAGACGTCTCAACGACATGACAAGGCGCTATATCAAATGCAAGGATTAATATTGTTATTATTAATAGTTAACCATTTTAAATAGGAATAATAATGTCATATGGAGGAGTACTGACAAAGAAAATGTGCAGAGCCTGTGTTTTTACAAAAAGCATCGCCTATATAGGTAATATAAACACTGGCGTGAGATCATTATTGTTTCCGTGCTTTGCTTTTGTGCCTGCAGTGAGCCACCCTTTGGGGTTCCCCTCTGCAGTGAGACACTCTGCTGGAATCAGCTACCTCAGGTTAGTGAGCTGCTCTACGGAGAATGAAAATTATTTCCAGACCAAATCCCGATTCCAGCAGAGAAAGCTCAGTCCTGTTTGGTTACTACTGCATATATGAGCATCGGCTCAGAAGATCCCTGCAGAGGCATGACCTGAAACAGCAGATCAATAGAGAAACCTTAACCCTGTATAGTCTCCCATTCAAATGCTCTATCGGACAACGTGGAGACTGTACATATTAGCCTGTATCTAATTCTTGCTGGACTCAACCTGGGAACGGTTCACAGCAGGAACTTTACTCTGCAATGAAAAACAAGGCAATTCTTAAAATAATAATCCTTGCTTTTGATGTAGCGCCTTATCACATTTTCGAGATGTCTCAAAGCGCTTCACAGAATATACTGTAAAGTGACTGTATATTTTGTGGGCAAAACACGGCAGCCAATTGCGCACAGTATTGTCCCACAAACAGTTGTGGATTAAGTGACCAAATTATTATTATTTTTATTTATTTAGAAGAGATTATTACCATTATTATTATTATATTATTATATTATTATTATAGTGCATCAACTCCACAGCACTGGATTAGAGTTTATCTCATATAACAATTAGACCTTGAGATGTTTTTAGGTTCCTGCTGTTTTTAGGTCAGTGAATGCACTTACCTTCTTTATCTACCAACTAATCAGAGGAAAAGGTCTCAAAGGTCTTTCACCAAGGAGAAAACAATGGCTCACCCCGTCAGCTTGGCCGTTGCAATTAAGTGTGCAGTGGCTGTCAAACTCAAACCCATTCGTGCAGTTGTACATTCCCTTGAACACTGGAGGAGGCGGGTTACACAGAACGGGGTTACAGCTGCCCGACTCCCATTGGCCTCCCTCCAAACACCGCAGCTTCAAGAAGCGCCTGTGGGCAAGAAAAAAACATCACGCTCTACTGATGTGCAATTAGAAGCTGAAAGAAGGCGTCCCAACCATTGCTTCATCTCGGACTGCCTGAAATGAACCCCTCACTTACTGTTCCAGGCTGCATTGAGGGGAGAGGGAAAGAGCCACAGAATGTGTTGCATGTGAGAGACCATCCTCCTACCATCCTCCCATTACAACATCAAGCCATTTCTTCATTGAGTCCATTGTCCTTGTCTCTAGCCACTGTTTCTGGAACCTGCTGCACTGTTTAAGTGCCCATTATATGATGAAATGCTTCTTGATCTCTGTCCAAAAATTGATGATACAGTTTGATAAAGGTAAAATGAAGAAAGAATTTGCCATGAACACTTTTAATGAAGCGAATGTTAATGACATTCGTTAACGGAAGTTGACTGTAGGCGCAGTCGAAGAGAAAGGTCTTCAGGTGCAATCTGGAAACAAGCAAAGAGGGGGTAAGGTAGAGGGATTGAGGCAGGGAGTTTCAGATTTT
Source organism: Callorhinchus milii (assembly GCF_018977255.1). Taxonomy (NCBI): domain Eukaryota; kingdom Metazoa; phylum Chordata; class Chondrichthyes; order Chimaeriformes; family Callorhinchidae; genus Callorhinchus; species Callorhinchus milii. The sequence goes on along the minus strand of NW_024704746.1, from coordinate 7,012,114 downwards.
CAGGCACAGTGCCTGAATGCATGGCTGCAGAGAGTGGAGTGGAGGGGACGAGGGACATGCAGAAGGTTGAAGGTGGCTGAGCAAAGAGGACGGTTAGAGGAGTTGGTGTGAGCAGGTTTGAGAGGTAGTGTCCATTGAGTAATTATCTATATCTTCCGCCACTCCCCACGTTGGGAGGTGCTGGGAAGGTTTTGAAAATGGCATATGCTCTCTGCCTGAGGAAAGAGGAGAGCAAATAGAAAGGATGATGTTCTATGGTATCTGGATACCGGTAGGAAGCTAGGGACTGAATGATCACTGCCCCCATATTCGGTCATAGAAAAATGTAGGTGCAGAACAGTGCTGGTGTGGTGAAGCTAATAAGAGTGAATCTTTTTTTTAAATAAAAGAAAAGCACACTTCTGTTTACAGGCCAGCAGTCAGAAAGCAAACTTTATCTGATTTAAAATTCAGAGCATCTGTTTGATCTGTTACACTGCAAAAAAACAAGCTATTTCTAGGAATAGAAAGGGTCTGGACACAGACACTGTGCAATCTGCTAAGAATTACAATAATTCAGGAGCCAAGAACAACAATACGTATCCTAAACTCTGATCAACTTGGTTGGGATAAAAGTGTTAAGTACTATGCAACAATATTTCTTGATAGAACAGAAAGCAACTGATCTTCATCTGGTTCTCTGACAATTAATTGACTTCAATGTAACCCTTGTTCAGAGAGACAGACCGGGAACCGAAGTGACATGCTGAGATTGTGAAAAACACATGATTTTTCACTGCTTTGTTGCTGTAGTAAATGTTACTCCTGCAGCAGATGTGAGTCCTGTAGCGTATTTGGTTAGAGCACTCTTCTCGCAAGTAGATTCGATTCCCGGGCTGGGTGAAACGTGAGGCAAGTTTCCTTACTCCACACTCCTCTGTTTACCTAGCAGTAAGTAGGAACTCAGTTGTTCGTCCATTGTCAAATCACTCTTCCGGGGGTAATAAACCCTTTTTTAAAAAAAGTCAATCCACTTCACAGTACATTCTGTGAAGCACTTTGAGATGTCACAAAGACATGGTAAGGCTCTATATCAAATCTAAGGATTATTACTATTATTGTTAATCTTTGAGACTTATTCACAACCTATCTAGGTCCACAATTCTCCAGGTTAGCCACCAAACAAACTGGAAGGACTATCTACTGGGTCACACAGTTTTGCCAGTTCAATTTCCTCCTCTCTCAAGCCCCGATAATGGAAGTTGCCATTGCAAAGTTCTGCAAAGAGTCACAAAATTGAGATCCCAAATGACTGTGACTGAATATGTGACCTCTAAAATCGAGCCACAGGAGAAAAATATAATATGAAGCCAAGCCGTTCGAAATGTAAGTCATGAAAATAATCGTCCTTACACTTGATATGGCGCCTAAACATTAAAATGTGTCAAAGCACTTCACAGGAAACTGTTGTCAACTGTAATGATTGTAGACAGATAAGTCAGTCCATTTGCATAAAACAAGTTCGCACAAACAGCCATAAAATCAATGAGTAATTCATCAAGATTGTTGGCCAGGACACTGAGAGAAATTCCATTCTCTTTATGAATAGTGTTGTGAGATGAATAATGCTAACGCTCGCCTGCTGGGGGTGTGGTGGGGGGTGGTGGCAGCCCAATGATGTGGTGGCCGAGAATCAGTTTGTGGAAAAAGAGTTTGCTCAATCCAATCTGTGTGAGTTTGCTGGTCTCACCGAGGAGGCTGAGTTGGGTCATACTTAAACCACCACAACAAATTATATTTATAAAGCGCCTTTCACTTCGGGTGGACATCCCAAAGCGCAGGACAGTCATGGATTTGCACCCTAGGATTCAGGAGGAGTTGAGGGTATGGATGGTGAGGGTGGGGGTGAGAATGTGACTGAAGGCGCAGGTGAAGAGGAGGATCTTGAGACAGGCCTTGAAGGAGACAAGGGAAGGAGCGAGGTGAAGAGACTGTGGAATGCAGTTCCAAAGGATGGGGGCAGAGAGACTGTAGGCTTAACTGCCAATATTGGGGTGGGCCGGGCAGATGTGGAACACTGCTGTGCACAATTGGCTGCCGTGTTTCGCCCACAAAATATACAGTCAATTCACTTTACAATATATTCTGTGAAGGGCTTTGAGACATATAAGGATCTGATGAGCTGCTATATCAAATGTAAGAATTATTATTATTAAAGACGTCTGCCTCAGAATCCAAAGTTGCTCATGTTACCAAGCTCTGAAAGGATGTGATGCACACCAGACCAAAAACACTGTGAAACATCTGAATTTCAAACAGCAGCCTTTCAATTATAAAATGAGGAGGAGCTGAGAAATTAGAAACTCAATGGCAAAATATGTGCTGTACAGCAGCCAAAGTATGAAGTTTGATGACAGTACAATGAAAACCTTAAATGAACTCTGGCAACCTGTTTTTTTCTGAACAACTAGGTGAAGAATTGCTTATCAGTTTCAGATTACTCTTGTAGATCATCTTAACCACAACATGGCTCAAGTGTGACATGATGGGAAGATTATGTCCATTGCACCTTGAAAAGGTGGTTAGATGTGCCACAAGATATGGGTGGGGAAAGCTGACACAAGCTACTCAAACAACAGAAGGAAATCATCGTGAGCCGATATAGGTATTGAAGGAGATCCTCGGTCAAATGAAGAAGAAAAATTCTGGCGTGCATTACTGAAACCATCTACAAAAGACTATCTATCAACAGAATAAGATACTCTGTTAATATATTCTCCCACAAAATATATAGTCAATTCACTTTACAGTATATTCTGTGAAGCGCTTTGAGATGTCTCAAAGACGTGATAAGGTGCTGTATCAAAAGCAAGTATTATTATTATATACATTGTAAACTTACAGCAACTTGTGAGAGCTCCCATTGCTGGCAAACAGAGAAGAATATTTTCAGTGCCTTTTCCTGGGATACCAACTTATCACCAAAAAAGGTGATAATAACTCAGGAACCAGCATTCATTCACGGGCCATTGGCACTGCGTTGGTGTCACAATTATCGGGGCTACAGCAATTAGGATAATGCTAGCTACAAAAATTAGAGGCAGGGTTAAGTTAGAGCAGGAGAGAGAAGTGATTGGGAGTGGCAGAAACAGAGACAGCTAAGAGAACATGCTCAATTTTTGAATCCAGTAAGTCCATCATCTCACATTTAGAGTTTGAGATGAGGATGAAGGGAGTGTGGGAAGAGGAGTTGGTTGAGAAGTGGAGCCTCGGGTTGTGTTTGTATGTTTTGTCTGAAGGGCCACATCTCTAACAATGCAGCTCTCCTCTAGCACTGCTCCGAGTCATCAGCATAGACTGTTAACTCAAGTTCCAGCTCAAGGCAAGAGTGCTAGCAACTGAGCCAAGCTGTCACCCTTAGGAGGCAATGTCTGGAATCATGTCATACTCATTACACACAGAGTTATTACACACACAATTCTGTTTAACTGGATATTCCACTGTGAGTTAAACATGCCAATTCTGACCCCAAGAAACATTAACAAAATCCTTCTCAAAAGGGATTTTTTTTTCTTTTTAATATCATCACCAAGGAGATGAAAAGTGTAGCTGCTGTCACCTCAAATATTAAATACATGCATCCCTTTGCAAACTTACTTTTTGGATGTTCTGTTACTCCCGTGGACATAATACCCAGGTTTACATTTATATCTGCAAACCGAACCCACGTCGTGGCCTCCTTGTTGGCATCTGGGAACCAGCAGCTTGGCATTGGCTATTGGAGGTGGAGCAATGCATTCCACCTTGCAGTAGGCCTCGGGGAACGACCACAGGCCATCTTCCATACACATCAGGGAGTGGTTTTCTCCTAAAGATAAAATCCACAAATACGGTAGCAATTTCTCCAGGTTGGTCATTTCTTCAGCGAGATAACATTTCTACGGTATCAATGACTGTCTCAAGTTTCAAAAGGCACGTGTTGATTAGAGTTTGTGATACATTTCAGTCCTTTATATGGTGTTTAAAAGTGCACTACAGTATGTGAGAATTTCATTTTATTTTTGGTACAATGTTTTGGCAACTCGTGGTGTTTTAAAAGGTTACAATAACATCATACTTAAACATAAAGTCCTCGAAACCACAAAGAATTGCAAATCTGAACCACATGTTTAGAATGGTCGCAGCATTATTTAATTGATCCATCAGAAGAAGACGTTGATCAGTGGTGACATTGTTTTGAGCAGTGGTTTGGCGGGATTTCGCTCTTGAACTCACTCCAAAATAATTTAACACACACACTGCCGAGTTCTTCTTGTCCTTCACAATTCTTTTACACTGTTCACTTTATGAAAATGAAACGATGAAATGGTTTTGTATTCAAAATACAACCACTGTGGGAGGGAGATAGTGTCTGCTTGCCAATAAAATTTAATTTAGATAAAGATCAAGGTGAAGAACACCCTGTTCTTAAAATTAGCACAATGGGATCTTTCAAATCCAGCCACACATGTGATGATCGGTCCCATTTCCTGCCCATTCCTGAATGGCAACAGGCAGACAAGAACCTTGGTTTGGTAACTCATCCAAAGGACAGCATCTCCATCAATGTAGCACGCCAAGAGTAAGGTACCAGCTTGCATTGGGAGCTCAAATGATGGTGCAAGGCACAGAATTGCCAGTCCATCCACCAACTCCCAACAGAACATGGAGCTCCTGTAAATTGAGATGGGGCCAGCATACCCTATCACAAGGTATGTCCTGGCAGCATTCAAACATAAGAGTTTAGAGGCACCACAAGAATCCACAATAATTCTTAAAAGTTAATTGGGCAAATATTTGAAGAAAAATATCAAGGGGTATAGTGAAAGGGCAGAGAACCCTGCAGCCAATTTGCAGACAGCAATATTCCACAACCAGCTATGAAGTGAATGATCAATGCTTTTATCTGGGGGNCTTGTTGGCCAGGACACCGGGAGAAACACCAGGACTAACATTAAAATAATAACAATCCCTGCATTTGACATAGTGCTTTATTATGCCATCGAGGACGGACACATGAGTGACGGGCCATACAGTTTCCTCACGGAAAGCTCCCTCTATGTCCTTCATTCCACTCTTACCTCTGCTACCTCCCGACCTGGCCGTTCCCTTTGCAGAACAAGCACCAGCTTGCTTCATGTCCCCTCACTGTCGCCATTTTTCCCCCGCTCTATGGAGTTTTATTCCTGGAGTCCCTCCAACTCCCTCCCTCCCCTCTTTCAAGGCACGTCACAACCTAACTCTTTGACCAAGCTTTTGGTCATCTTTTCCCCTCCCATATCACCTCTCTTGGCTCCCACTCCCAGCTCAGGTGCCAGCTGACAGTATTAAGATGTCCTTGTAATGTGAAAAAGGTGCTGTGTAAATGTTATGCTTCTGGAAGGGAAACATAAAATATACCTTATGCAGCCCATGGCAGCCAAAAGATTGGACCACGCTGTCCTAAAGGAACTAACTCAGTAGGAGCATTTCCTTTCTAGAATTCCATACAATCACAAGATGGACTGAATAGCCTTCTTCTGTGTGTAAACCATCTACGGAGATGTGTTGATCTAGGATGTGCACCTTTAAAAGACATTAACTAGTGAGAATGAGATGAAAGAGGTTACATTGTGGTTCTCCCCCAGTATTGCCAAGGTGGGAGAGCTTCAGAAGAAGTTAGAATTGGCTTTAGATCAGAGTCAAAATTCAGAATTGTTATAAAATCATTCACAGTCCAACACCCTGCTAACTTGGGTTTCTTCAAAAGACCTACAAAGATGATGAGTGTGAAGAAAATGTTCAATTCCTCCACCCATGTCAATCAGTTGATGGTGCACATCAGCAACAGGCCTCTGATCACAGAAGTAAGAAGAATATTTATTTACTACCTACAATGCATGCTGAACCTCCTAAGATAGATAGCAAAACTACAAAGCTAAGGTCACCAGTTGGCAGATTTGCCTTTCACCCTGGCAAGCAGGTAAACTTGTAAAGTTCTCCAATTGCCAAAAAAAACCTTGTTGCAGAGCTGGGCTCCTACATGTTTTAGCTGTATTTCCTCAGCCTCTCATGCACCTTTTACTACCCAGATTCCTCACATCAGAGCAGAATCAATTATACTGCCCCACAAATTATTTTACAATACGCTGCAACTTGATTGTCAGACCGCATACAGACTATGAAAACAATGTCTCACAGTCCTTCTGACATTGTGAGTTTTAAGAAGATGCCACACAAATTCCCACAGTGGTAATTGGCTTGTAGTAGCCATGGCATTCATAGCAATGTTGTTGTTTAACCTTTCCATGTCACCTCTTCGAAGCAGAATTCACCAAATATTGGATGGCTCATCACCTAATAAGGAATGTGAGCTGGGTTTGATTTTTGCAATAATAAACCTGCTCAAGTATGAAAGGAGCCAAAAGTTTTGATGTGAGACTTGTTTTTGGTCAGACGAGTGTCTGACACATGCAGAAATCCATCACCATGCTAAGAGTATCCAAACCAAGCTGAGATTTCCACGCACCCTACCTACACATGGAAATTCCACAGATAGATTGGTGGAATGTAATGCGCACTCTCTCTCTGGAGGGACACCTCCAGGTTACCTAATTAAGGAAAATATTAGGTGCAGGTTGGCAAGAGCCAAGACTTGGGGATGTCAGATTGTGTGGCGGGGTAATTGCCGGAGTCTAACCAGCTAAAACTGCAGATATTAGACATGTACTGCCTGAATGAAGCACCTGCTGTAGGGTACCGCTACTGACACAGCAAGTCCCACAAACCATTGTTTTATAAACATTAGTTTCAAATTTTAAGAAGTACCCTCAGCAGTTTGATTGATCACCCCTACTTTTTAATGTTAATGAAGAACTGGCAGTACAGTCTGTTCTTCACTGAGATAAAACATTTCAGCTGATCATTGTAGCTGTGTTTTCCTGAGTTCAGAGCCAGAGGTCGTCCTACTGCACAGACTGAGGTTTTCCCTACCACAGACTAAGGTTTACTTAGGGCACAAACGGAGATTTTCACTACTCGAGTCCTGAGCATAGTGATGAGTGCGCTCGCCTTGTAATCAAGAGGACCCGGGTTCGATTCCCGGTCAGGGCAAAACCTTAGACAAGTTTCCTCACTCCACACACCTCTACTGGTAAGTAGGAACCCGGTTGTTAGTCGATTGGTGGATTGCTTTCCAGGGGGATTAATCCCGCAAAAAAAANTTGCTCAAACAATCCACGAATGTTTGTGGGGTTGCTGTGCGCAATTGGTTGCCGCTTTTCACCCACAAAATACACAGTCAATCCACTTTACAATATATCCTGAGGCACTTTGAGATGTCTCAACAATGTGATAAGGTATAATATCAAATGTAAAGATTATTATTATCATCACTACTACAAAGACTGAGGTTTTCCCTGCTGCACAGACTGAGGATGTGCTTACTTCATAGCTAGATGCTGTCCCACTACATAACTTGCGTTGTTCCCCTCTCATCATTAGCCAAGTTTAAAAATAAAAAGGCCACTTTTTGCCCTAATCTCCTTTGATGCCCTGTTCAACCCCCACCACCCCCACTCCCCCCACCAACACACAAAGTGACTGGTATGCTACATTTCTCATTTTGTTCTCATTTGCATTTCAAAAGCTATCCGCTTACAAAATAAAATAAGTTGAATTGTTGTTTTGTACCTTGCAGTTTAGCTGGCAGGTTACAGGAGAAGATGCATTGCTTTTCAAAAGTGGTGCCTTTGGGACAGGAAAATCTGGCATAGTAAACATGGGATTGGTCAGGAATTCCACAGTTAATTGGGTCACAGGTCACAGTTCTGTCCCATTTCCCATTGTTGCACGTGAGTGACGTTTCTGTCTGAAGAAACAGAGAGAAGGATTACAAAGTTATTGCTCCCACAAGAATCACTAATACAAAACATTTTGGAATAATCTATCCCGAAGGCTCAAGAGGATTCGACTACAAAATAACTTTCAAATGAGACAGGCAATTCAAAACGTTTCCTTCCCATAAAGAGTTGGAATCAGCTCACATCAAAAGTAACTACTCTTGTTCGATCAATGTCTTCAAGCATATGCGCTGCAAATATCTGGTTGAGAATGGAACTTATTGGCAGTAGCTACAGACATAACTGGAGAAATACTCCATGGAATACTGTGGCTCCAGTCTTATTGGGCGCAGGACAAAGACATCTGAAGAATGCAAGCAGTCAGCAGTGACTAATGTAAACTGTAATGTTAGATTGATCTCCTGTACTTTTTTTTCATGCAGTTTTGGGGTAAGAGACAGGTTCAATTCCAGGCCTCTACCAATCTCCTGGCATGTTGCTTCTTGACGTCCCAAATGATTTGCCTGAAAACGTTATAACTTCTGAGATTCTACCTCTCTTCGTAAGAGAGGGAAGGGTTAACAAACAAAACTGGGGCAAACTAATCATACAAGCAAATAAGAGAAAAAATGGAGTTTTAACTGGTCCTAACACTGAACAGGAGGACTTCTAAGGTCTGAAAGATAGGAACATAGGAACAGGAGTAGGCCATTCAGCCCCTCGAGCCTGTTCCGCCATTTTATTAGATCATGGCTGATCCATACATCAACTCCAATTACCTACCTTTGCCCCATATCCCTTGATACCCTTACCTAACAAAACTCTACTCACCTCAGCTTTGAAAATTTGAATGGATCCAGCATTCACAGCCCTTTGAGGGAAAAGAGTACCAGATTTCCACTACCCTTCAAAATCGCATCAAAACTATACAAATTCAAGTCGACTGTTGGGAGTGGGGGTCGATCGTGCAGAACAAAATGTTCACTAACATAAGTGAACAATATGCATTAGATTTCATTATTTAGTTATTTAGACAGAGCAAAGAGCAAGAAGTTATCCGGGCCAAATTCGGGTAGACATCACTTCATAGCCAGCATGGCGAAACGTTGGGCAAGTTTCCTTATTCCACGTGCCTCTGTTTATCCAGCAGTAAGTAGGGACCCAATTGTTAGACGATTTGATGTATTGCTTTTCTGAGGATAATAATCCCTTCAAAAAAAAATTTGGTCACTTAATCCACTTTGTGGATTTCAGCGCCTTGGGACGTCCTCCTGACGTGAAAGGCGCTCTATAAATGGAATCTTGTTGTTGTTGTTGTTGTTTGTGAGACACTGCTGTGCGCAATTGGCCGCAATTATACCCTTTATTGAACTATCGTCAATAAAGGTATAATTAGCATTTTCTCTAGCGTACAAATGATCTTAGCAATCCTACATATGCATAACCACGGCTGCTGCTTCAGTGCATATCCTCCTCAAGTGTACAGTAGTGGAGACGTGTGGGATTTGAATATAATATATAAATAATAATCCTTGAATTAGATACAGTGCTTTTCACGTCTTCTCGACTTCTCAAAGCGCTTCACAGAATAGACTGTAAAGTGAATTGACTGTATATTTGTGGGCAAAATCTATGAGCATAAAGTTTTCCGTTCAGTGGTAGATCTGATGAGAGGTAGACACCTGTGCACGCAACTTACTTTCGACAAAAGCAAAACATGTAGGGCTAAAAACAGAGTTAGATGAAAACAAAGCATATTTAAGTTAACGGAACCTGTTGCCCACTGTACCTGCCATCTAATCTGCCATGCTGCACTTCTCTACAGCAGCCTGATGCATACTTGTATCAACACCTGAAACCGTAAATCATAGCACCATGGAAATTTACAGCACAGAAGAAAGCCATTCAGCCCACTGTGCCTGTGCTGGCTCTTTTAAAAGCAATCCTTTCAATCACATTTACCTGCCCTTTCTCCATCCTCCTGCAGTTTACTTCTTTTTAGGTATTTATCTAGCTCCATTCTGAATCCGAATATGCATTCTGGCTCAACCATTGCTCCCAGCAAGGCTCTCTATATATGACCACTCTGTGCATGAAATGAATTCTCCTAACCTCTCCATTTAACTGTTTACGATCTTAACTGAAGCCCTCTAATCACTGACCAATGGAAATAATTTCTCCCTATTGACTATCAAAGCCCTTCATAATTTTAAAGATCTCTATCAGGTCATCCCTCACCCTTTATTTTTCCAATGGAAAAAAAGGCCCATCTCCCCCAGTATCTGCTCATAAGTCAAACCACTCATCCCCCGTACCATTCTAATAAATTTCCTCTGGACTCTCTCTATTGTCTTGGCAACATTATGTGGGATTTACAAATTCAGAGCAAAGCTAGCCAGAAGTAGGCCAACATCTGTGAGTGATTCCTTTGGCAGTGACAGAGCACAGCTTGCGCAAATGTTAGTATGCTGTATGAAGACCATATGCAACATCTAAAAGGTTTGCGGGATGGATCATATTTAAAACCACTCTACTTGGTCACTAGGTTGTTGAGGCTTGCTGTTGCTTTCCATGCAGCATCATTTCTCCAGGTACCAAGTGAACCACAGTAGCTGATCGTCATGTTTCTTTTATGGTATCAATATTGGATTGCTTTGACACAACATAATGTGGAGTCGTTTAGCGTATTTGGTTAGAGCACTCTCTCGCAAGAGAGGACCAGGCAGGGCAAGTTTCTTTACTCCACACACCTTGGTTTACCTAGTAATAAGTAGGAAGTTGTTATCAATTGGGTCATCTTTTCGGCGGGTAAAATCCTTTCAAAAAAAGAAAGTATAATAATTTGACTCACTAATGTAACGACATTGCTGTGCACATGGCTGCGTGTTCACCCACAAATTACAGTCAATTCACTTTACAGCACATTCTGTGAAATCTTTTCTCGAAGTCGTGATAAGGGCTCTACATAAAATCCAAAGAGTATTAGTTATTACTATGATAAAGCTCATTAAAATCTGAAAATGGAAGCATTTGAGATGACAGATCAGATCCTGTTTTTTTGGTTCGATAAATTCATTTTTCTAGTTTCTTTCCTTGCTCATTATACCCTCAATATTGCTCCAAGAGACAGAAAGAGAGTGCACAGTTGGCTTTCAGGCTGTTGCCAGAGTAAATGAAAAAAGGCATGCAGAATGCATTGTAAACTCATTGTCTTATTACCCTCCTTGTCAGTCTGTGATTACATAGCCACTGACAGGAACCATCTGACATCTCCTTCCCTGTGGTTAGTTTACACTGCTAACCTGATCGGGGTGGGAAAGTTGTAATGTAGACAATGGGTACACAAAGTACCGCCCACAGGCTAAATCAGCAATGCCAGGCATATTAGACTTACTGCAAAAGGCGATGCTAAATTAAAAAAATGCTTTCTTGATCTGGTACATGATTTTATTCAGGTTGACATTTCAGCGCAATACTGGGAAATTACTGCATTGGCATTCGAAAGAGGTTTTAACCCAAGCTCCTGTTTACTGTTCAGGTGAATATTTAAGATCTCATGGCATTATTAATATCATAGACTGGAATATTCACTTTCCTTTTCAATAAATGCCGTGGAGGATTTTAAAAAGTCCACCTGAACCTCAGTTTAATCTCACCTGAAGGATGGCACCACCAATTCAGCAATACCCAATACTGCATTGGTGTGTGATTCCAGATTGTGAGTGCAACATCTTGACGTGGGGCTTGAACTCACAACAATCTTACTGAGAGGCAAGAGTGCTATTAACCGTACCAAACTGAAACCTTGAGAATGTTTCAGAGTATTCAGAGGATTAAGGGTGTGTAATTGTGGACATTATTTTGTGATTCTCCACAGACTATTTTTCTATTTTTCTTTCCTAGAGAGGTGGGAACGCAGTGTGGAGATTGCAGTGAAGATGGGACATTGTATCAGTATGCACACACAGCCTCGTCCCCTCGTGTCTGTGATTCCTCTGGTTACTGGACCCCTAAAGAGGCTGTGGGTAAGAATTTCATAAAAAAAGTTTTTTGTGCTATCTGATCGATTTATCTTGCCCTATTTCTTCCCTCATTCAGTTCACACAATGTCAATCTGTGATTACAACAACAACAACAAATTCCATTTTGGCCCTTTCATGTGAGAGGACGTCCCAAGGGCTGACAGTTGGTCGGACCCGAGCGGGGGATGTCGGGTGAGGGGAGGGGGGAGGGAGGAGGAGGGAGAGTCGAGAGGGAGCTGAAGGCACGGTCTAAAGAGGTCTTGAGAGGCCTTGAAGGAGGAAAGGGATGAGCGGCGAGGAGGAGTGATTGCAAAATGGAGTTTCAGAGGATGCTGGCAGAGTGACAGAAGGCCTGCCAGCCAATAGTGGGTGAGCGAGGTGGGGGACCTGAAGTAAGCCGGAGCCCGCTGGGTGGAGGGAGCAAGCAGGATGGTAGGAGGTCAGGAGGTCGCAGAGGTAGGTGGGAGCAAGACCATGGAGGGCTTTGAAGGTGAGGATGAGGATCTTGTATTCGATTACGTAGCCACTGACAGGAACCATCTGACATCTCTTTCAAATGGCCCATTCTCAGGTGCGAGCCTCAGATACTGAGTGCCATTATGCAAGTTATCAATGTATCACAATCCTCAACTCCATACCCACAATTTCAGGTTCACCAGAGGTTACTGGGTAGTGATCCAGAATGTAGTGAAGTATAGTTCTGGGTTTAAAATCCCTTTTCCTTTAAGCATCCATAAACATCATTGGGCATCGAGTGAGATGTTGGTATTTAAGGCGTCCACAATGGCTAAATCCTGGGTAAGTATTCTAGGCCCAACTGCAGTTAGTGGGAGACTAATGAAGCCTATTCCTATAGAAAACGAGGTAAGGTCAAAATTATCCACCCACCCTATTCAATGTATCGGATAGCATCTAGAGCGATGGACTTTGTGTGCTTGCTTCCAATAAAATTGTGGTGATTGCAGATGATGATGTGCTATTGGCATACTCACTTGGGGACCTTGTGTGCTGCACTCACCAAGTTAAACATTAGGACACTGAGTACAACATTACATTGCTTTCAGTCCTTTAAATATCTGGAACAGAAACTCCTTGCTTTTATATTGACACTTCATTGCAGTGCTGGGGGTCTGCTGCATTGTTGGAAGTGCTATGTTTCAGATGAGATGTTAAACCAAAGTCCCGCCTGCCTGTTCACTTTAAATTTGTTGTTCACTTCATGGCTGTTTGTCAGATATTACACTGCGCAGCCATCCACAAAACACAGTATCCCCTTTACATTAAATCCTGTGAAGACCTTGGGCCAGCAACCCATTTGCCTGTGTCTGCCCCTGCAGATTAAATTATAATACTCTATAAACTTGAACTGTTAGGTCTCTTTGCTCATCGAACACTCAGTGTTTCATTATTTGAAACATACTCCCAACTCTTATTTGTATGTCCCAAGCATATTAACTCATACTTTGACAGCATTCGCACGCTATTCTTGGCCATCCAGCTTCCCCTCTTCAATCATCAACCTCAAGAAACCCTCACTCAATCCCTCCGTGCTGTCAAACTCCTTACCCATTTCCAACTTGCCCTTTCTTTCCAAAGTCTTGGAATGAGTGGTTGGCATCCCGTGTTTCTTGTATCCTCTTAATTTAATCTCTTTAATGGCTTCTCCAACTACAGTGCACAGTCACATGTTCCTCAAGATGCTTTTCTTGGTCCTCTTCTTTTCAACATCTATATGCCTCATTTGATGCCATCATCTGTAGGTTGATGATACCTAACTCTATCCCTCTGCCTCTACCCTCATTTGTAGGACCAAAGCCATTCTGAACAAATTGTATAGCGCCTGTCACATTCAGATGATGTCCCAAATCTTGAATGAATTCTAACCTCCTACAGTTAGATATCAATAAAACTAAGGTTCTCTTGCTTGCTTCTCTCTGCACCTTCTCACTGACTGCATCTCACGGAGATGGTGAGGAATATCGACTTCTCACCCCACTACGCTGTACTTCAAGCTTTACACTTGGGCTCTCATTCATTTCACTTTCTTCACCTTCCAACCTCATCTATCTCCATCAATATTTTTCTGCCCAGGCAATTGAGACCCTCACCCACATTCTCAACAAGTCCATTATTCCCATGTCCTGATGACTGGAATCTTTAAACTACTTGTATCAATCCAAAGACTTGTCCTGATACAGGGGCGTAGTCGTTCAGTTTTGCTAAGGAGTGAGCAGGGTTTGTGATTATGTCAAACCAATCAACCAGTCAAGTCTAATTTTGTCACACACTGATGATTAGATACTTGGTTACTTTTTTCCAACATGTTGAAAGTGTGAAATCCATAAGAAAATGCATAATAGAAAATCTGCTACAGTTAGTGATGGGTGATGATAGACCTGGCCATCTCTGAATTGCAAGTTACATTTTGGGTAAAAACGATATTGGGTGCTTGCAGGGCAAAAGCTTGATTGAACATGAGATTTAATGTCCAAAGTTTGTATTACTTACAAATAAATTAAACTTTGAAACTGGAAGCTGGAGTTGTAATGCTGTGATGATGGCTTGATCTGGTACTCTGATGTTAGGTGGGCTTGGATATGTTATCCAATTGTAGCCTTTAACTCTTGCCGTTTATTCTATGATGTATGCATGAAACTGATTATGCTCCTTGGGAAGCAATGGGTACATTGTCAAGTAGTGCCTGTAATTTGTACATGAATATGGAAAGTGGGGTGGGGAGGAGCATAAGCTCACGTGTTGTGCGAATTGTTCCAACTCTCAGTTTGACGTATGAAAGTTGTATGAAAATCCCTCAGTACTTAGCAGGACCTGGAGGTGTTTGGAACTGTTTGATCACACAGAACTGCCGATTTTTTTCACTGACTCAAAAACAGGTGGGAGCATCTGGCTGTATAGCGTGGCCTTGATTAACAGAGTGTTGGGAAATTAAATCCAAAGGAGAAAATAATACTGGGAAGATCATGAGAAAAACATGAGTTGCTGACAGAGGGGAGGGCCATGAAAGTCTTTGACCCACACCATGCTGCAGTGGGCAGGTTCACATGGCAGTGTACACAGTATACTTTATTAGGAGGAGACCTAGGACTTGGAAGGGCAGACCAGTCACTGGGGGTAGGAAATCATCCCATTCAGCTCCTTTTAACCTTGCAAGCCAAAGCCCTAATGGTAGGATGGTCCTAACTGGACAAGTAGCGGGAAAGCTTGCAAGATGGTGATATCAATGGCCAGCTTTGCTGGTTTAGCTGGTCAGACTCCAGCAGTTACCCCAGTGTACAGTCTGGGGTCCCCAAGCCTTGGCTCTTGCCA
>NW_024704746.1:6916528-6996902 GCF_018977255.1 Callorhinchus milii | reverse complement strand
ACTTGGTGGTCTTAAAGTAATCAAACAGAGTAAACTAACCTTGGTTTTACCTCAAGCATTAATAAGGGCCAGTTAAGGTCTTATCGGTGATAACGAGAATTCTTTAATGCTGAGAAAAGGCCCAAGGAGTTTTGCTAGGAATTTTGGACAGGTTGTGTTATTTTCTCTCCAAATTCCATTATAAAACTGTACAAATGTTTGCATGGATGTTTTCCACTCCAATGTCAATTCCAAGCATGAAATTCGAGTAAGACGATCTCAATGACTTATCATTTTGTGGAGCTCTGTAACGAAGCGAGAACTTTCTATTCACTTACATTGTATGAAATAATTCATGACTGCATGAAATATCCCTCAAATACACTGTTTTCAATCACTCACATGGTGATGGTCACACTGTGAGAAAGAATCTGCTTACTTCCATGTAAGACACATTATTTTTGTTAACTGTTGTCTGATGTTTTTGTTTTGATGGGTTTGCAACATGAATGATTAAACAGGGCTGAGGTATAAAGATGTTAAAATAGGCTGTTTTTGTTCTATCCACCATTCGTAAGTGGCACAGATCCAAGTGGAATATTTCTTGGCAAACTATTTGCACATTTATCTGGATTTGGGATATTCACTTTTACAGTCATTAGCCAGCTTGCTGCCATTTCTAGCATTTGTTGTCTTTTATCCAATTGTATTGTGGGCAAGAGTTTCCCACTCGTTTATAACTGTTCTCTGTGTAAAGAGAAATGTAGCAATATTATGAATTTGCTGCCCAGATTCAAGTCTGTACACTATAAGAAGACCTTTTATGTATTGCTGACAATAGCCAGGGCAAATTCCACAGAAAAATCAAATGGTTGACGTGCAAAGCTTGAGGTATAAACACATTAGTAACAACCAATGTTGCTAAGGACACAGGAACTTGATGCAAACTCGCTCCTTTTAGTCTTCTTCTGAGGTACCCCAGAAGAAAGCAATATGTTAATCTAAATCATACATGCTTACTGGACACAAACTGTAGCGTATTGGTTAAAGTATTCACCTCGCAAGCGAGAGGACTTGGGTTCCTCTCGCTTGCAAGGCGAAATGTTAAGCAAATTTCCTTACTCCACACACCTTGGTTTACCTAGCAGTAAATAAGAACGTGATTGTTAGTCGATTGGAGTATCACTTTTCCGCGGGTAATAATCCCTTCAAAAAAAGAAAGTATAATAATTTGGTCACTCAATCCATAACTGTAAGACACTGCTGTGCACAATTGGCTGCCGAGTTTCACCCACAAAATATACAGTCAATTCACTTTACAGCACATTCTGTGAAATGCTTTGTGACATCTCTAAGACGTGAAATAACTAATGCAAAGATTATTATTAGAATTTATTATTAACCTGGGAGAAAGATCTGGGGAAATGGTCTTTGAAACCTTCAACACAGTGTTCAACAATAACAATTTACATTTTTATGGCACCTTTCACACGGGGAGGATTTGTTTTGAAGGCAGGTTTGAATTCAAGGAGGAAGGAGGCTAGGTGGAGGAACCACTGGTTAGAGTTCCAGAGAACAGGGGCAGAATGTCTGAAAGCTTGCCCATCGATGGTCAGGAAGGAAGGCAACCAAGGAAGACAAATGGAATTTAGGGAGCAGCACTAGAGAGACAGAGCAGAAGTCAGAAGATTTTTGATTATGAATGTACATCCTGGTGTATTAAGATTTAACTTCCTGCACAACGTAGGGATGATCATCTTCTAAGTCAATCCAGTTACAGTTGGCACATATGTTCAATGGATACACTGATAAAACTGGCACCAATGTAGGCAAGCCGCCAGCAAATATGACCACAATCTACCAATAGACTGAATATATACTGCAACTATGAGTGGGGGTGTGGTACTAGTTGGATAGCTCATTCAAAGAGTTGGCACAGACATGCTGGGGCAAATAGCCTCCTTCTGTGCTGTAAGATTCAATGACTACAAGGATCTCCATAGCGGCAATTCATCCAAGGAGTGTTGAGACAATCCTACTGCAAGGAGGAGTGGTCCTAGTTTAAGCTCCAGAGGACTGAAGCTCAACAGTGGCAAGATGATTCTAAATTCCTTAGGTTTCAAAGAGATGGGCAGAGCACCAGCAAACGTGCATTCCTTTGGGCTGGCTTTAAATACAGGTCATTTACCATGTGACTTTTTCTCTAGCTCCCACACCATCTCGTGCGGCGTTCCTCAGAGCTCTGTCCTTAGTCCCCTCCTCTTTAATATGCTCCTCTTGGTGATATCATCCACAGACATGGGGTCCACTTCAACATATATAGGAATGACACCCAACTATGCCTCTCTGACTTCACCCTTGACTCCAGGACCACTGCTTTCCTGACAGAATTTCCGTCAGACATCAAGTCCTGGATGAGAGCTAATTTTCTTCAGTTGAACGTCAACAAGATCGAGGCTCTCCTGATTGGCTCCCGTCAGCGCCTCCTCACCTCAGGCGCTGACAGCATCACCATCCATGGTTGCACATTCCACCTCACTAAGCCAGTCCGGAACCTTGGGGTCTTGTTTGACCCTCAACTAACCTTTCTACCCCACATCTGTGCCATGACCCACTCTGCCTTCCCCTATCTCTGCAACATCACCCGGCTCCACCACTGTCTCACACCGCAGGCCGCCGAAACCCTCATACATGCCCTCATTACATCGAGGCTTGACTATACAAACTCATTGCTTGTTGGCCTCCCCAAGTCCTCCCTCCATAGGCTGCAGATCATCCAGAATTCTGCAGCCCGCGTCCTCTCCCGACCAGGCTCCGTGACCCTATCAGCCCCATCCTCGCCCAACTCCAATGGCTTTCCATCACACAAGATACAGTTCAAGATCCTGGTCCTCACCTTCAAAGCCCTCCATGGTCTTGCTCCCACCTACCTCTGCGACCTCCTGACCTCCTACCATCCTGCTTGCTCCCTCCACCCAGCGGGCTCCGGCTTACTTCAGGTCCCCCACCTCGCTCACCCACTATTGGCTGGCAGGCCTTCTGTCACTCTGCCAGCATCCTCTGAAACTCCATTTTGCAATCACTCCTCCTCGCCCCATCCCTTGCCTCCTTCAAGACCCATCTCAAGACCCTCCTTTTAGACCGTGCTTTCGATCACCCTGCTTCCCCCCCGCCCTCCACCCTCCACGATCCCGACTCCCAGCTCGGGTCCGAAACTCTGGCTGTCCAGCACCTTGGGACGTCCGCCTTACATGAAAGGTGCAACACAAATGTAATTTTGTTGTTGTTGTTGTATGTATGATGCCTACTCATCAAATTCTGCATGACCTTCAGATGTAGCCCTCCATGCAGCTAGAACTGTCCGACACACAGCACAGTCATGGCTCCTGATAAGCCTGGATAATTCCCAAACGGAGCCTTCCCAAGACATCAACATCATTGCAGCCAGGTGCCAGACTGGCCAGGCTATTAGCCCTGCCAAATAAACTTTACTTTTATTTCTGTAAGTGCAGAAGCAGTTGGCACTCTTCAGTGTTGCAAAGATCAAGGCAAAAGTTTATATAAAGGGACTGGGACTGACCTGCATTTAATACTTACCCGAATTAGGTCAGCAGGACGTGTCCCTCCATTCCAACAATGTATTTCTGAAATCTTCATGTGTAGGTGGGATGAATGGAATTCTAAGTTTGGTTGACTACTCTTAAGCAACGATGATGGGTTTTCTCATGTGACAGACACCCAGCTGGCCAAAAAGAAAAGGGGACCTGCATTGGAACATGTGGTCCTGTAGTAGAGGTTTTTGTATACCATTTGTAGGTATGCATTTGAGCATTGGCAGTTGCTGGAGCTCCATGTGTAAGTTCAGTACAGTACAACCAAAAGGAGTGTTGATTCTTTCAAACGCAGATTAGATAGTTTTCTTTTAGGAAATAACATTATAGGATATAGTACGTAGGTAGTTTGGGAGATATGTGCAAGCGACTGCCAGGAAGGTGGAAGGCAAACTAAATGTACTTTGGTCTTTTTCCGTCTAGCATTTCTTATGTTCTTATGTAACCAGACGTCACATGTTAGTTATGTAACTTCCTCTGTCAACTCAACAAGTTGGATGTGTGATGGTAGAAAGTAAATGTAGTGGCTTTGATCATCGCTAATATGTCCTTTCACTTCTGGGGTTTATTGGTGTAGTGATAAAACATTCTACTGTTCTTTCACTTCTGAGAACAGGCTTCAAGTTCAGTTCAGATGAAAGGATAAAAATCCTACAACTGCAAGGATCCAAGCTGAAATGAGTTTGAAGACATTTGAAACACAGCTTCTTGTGATATACCAAATTATAATACATGATCATATATCACTATCTGGCTAAGTCGCCAGCACTATTGCCATTGAAGGTTGTGGATTCAAGCCCCACGTCAGGACTTTAAACTCACAGACTAACCTAACACTTCCATGCAGTGCTGCATTGTCGGACATGCCATTCTTCAGATGAGGCATTAACTGTCTGTCTGTTCAGTCTGTCTGTTCAGGTGGACATTGAAGATCCCATGCCACCACTCAAAAAGAGAAGAGAGCTTTTCCTGGTGTCCTGGCCAACAATTATAATAATTCTAATAATAATCCTTATATTTAAGTAGTACATTTCATGTTGGGAGAACATTTCAACATGCTTCACAGAATGTTTATTGTAAGGTATATAGGAATGTGTATTTTGTAAGCAAACAATAAAATCACTTCATGAGATGTTTGTGGGACATTACGGTACGTAAATTGGCAGCCACATTTGCCTACGAAATACACAGCCACTGCAATTTATCGTGTGAAGAGCTTTGAGATGTCTCAATAACATGATAAGCGGCTAGATCAAATTCAAGAATTAATTATAATTATTATTATCATATCTACTCTGTAAAACTCTGATTGCAGCCCTCTTAGCACACTATTAAAGGAGCTTTATTATTGTATGTTTGTCTTGCACTTCAGCTGGCTGTGTACTTAATTCAATGTAAGCATAATTGTAGGTTCAGACCCCATGATGAGCTCACGTAATCTAGACTGACATTCCAGTGCAGTGCTGGGAGAAGCAGATATTGCAATGCATTGTCGGAGGTGCAGTCCTTTGGATGAGGTGTTAAACTGAGGTGGTAAAAATCTCTCAACTCTATTTCAAAGGAGAAGGGAGTTGTTCCCGGTATCCTGGCCAACAATCTTTCAGATAAAATTGGTCATTCAGTTCATGACTATTTGTAGGATACTCTATTTCATAGCGCTGAGAAGTCCTTCTGATGTTATTATTATTATATTGCTTCGTGCAAATGGGCTGCCACGTTTACCTACAAATACACAATCACCGCACTTTACAGTCAATCCTGTGAAGCATTCTGAAACGTTTTTAGGCGCTACATCAAAAGCAAGCACTATTAATCATATTTAAAATGAATTTGATGGTCTCAGTAGAGGAAATGTTCCAGTGTATTTATCCTGGGTGTGATCGTGATAATCTTGTTACATGCAAAAAGCAGTGTTACTCAGCAGTAAGTTTACTCCTCTGTGTAACTGAGCTAAGCATTGGATAAATGTCCAAGGTTTGAACCCTAGTTTTCACTGATGTTAGCTGATCTCAGCCAGAACAGCATTAGAATTTGGAAGGGAAAAATCCTTTCCCGCTGCTGGTAGTTCTCCAGCGAGTGTCTATAGAAAGTGTGCATGTATCAATATTGGGTTCAGGCCTGGATCATGCTTGGCTGTGATGTTTCCTGCTACGGAAGCTCACTGTCTGGACTGGTGTATGAAATTTGGCCTCTTGGGCAACATATCCGAGTGCAGCCAGCATCCGTGGAACTGTACTCAACCATGAGCCAGTGCCTTCAGGAACGGAGAAAATTTACGGGGGAGGGGAAAAAATTAAAGTAAACATGAGATGAGAATTTTAGTCTTTAAAAGAGTCTGAATATGAATAATAATAATCCTTGCATTTAATAATAATAATCCTTGCAGGTCGAGATGTCTCAAAGCTCTCCACATCAAAAGCAATAAGGCAATAGTATAATCTGTGCATTTGATATAGCGCCTTATCACGTCTTTGAGACATCTCAAAACTGTTCACAGAATATACTGTGAAGTGAATTGACGGTATACTTTGTGGGTGAAATGCAGCAGCCAATTGCGCACAGCAGTGTCCCACAAACAATCGTGGATTGAAGTGACCAATTTATTATTCTTTTATTTTTTGAAGGATTTATTACCCTCGGAAAAGCGATCCGCCAATCGACGAACAATCTACTTACAGCTAGGTAAACAGAGGCGTGTGGAGTAAGGAAACTTACCCAACGTTTCGCCCTGCTGGGAATCGAACCCAGGTTTCTCGCTTGCGAGGCGAGTGCTCTAACCACTGAGCTACAGGAGAATATACTGTAAAGTGAATTGACTGTGCATTTTGTGAGCGAAACGGGGCAGCCAATTTCTCACAGCAATAAAAACACGATGTGATTATGCTATGACAAATGATGTGTATTGATTCAAAAATAAAGCTGTAATATCTGGTGCAGGGACTCCTGATGTGGATGAGCCGTGTGAGCCCAGCCTACATGCCTGGAATCCAGAGCTTCACCTCTACCATATGAACATGACCGTGCCCTGTCCTCAGCCTGATGGGTGCATGTTGGAGCTTCACTTCCTGCACCCTGTCATCGCTGAGTCCTTGACTGCGTGGGTGACCTATATGTCTGCAAGCACAGACAGGGCTATCTCTAACATTAAGATCTTAACCAGCAACGGAGAACAAATTGAGCTAGGGGCCTACTACGTCTTTTGTGACATTCCTCTCACTGTCAAACTGAACGTCAAGAAAAAAGTCACTGGTGTGAAGATCTACACATTTGATGAGAAAATGGAGCTTGATGCTGCCCTGTTGACCTCAAAATCTCACGATCCCTTGTGCTTCGAATGCAAGCCCATTAAGTACAAGATCATCAGGATCCCTCCATTTCAGAAGGGACCAGAGGTGACAGTGACACAGCTGAAAAGAACATTTACTGACATGTAAGTACGTGGTGTAATGTATCGAATTACAGATAGTCAGAGGGCGTTATTAACTGTAAGCTACCCCATGAGTTCAGGCAGCATCATAAGTGATGGAAACAAAACTTGAGTGAGTTTATAATAATAATAATCCTTGCATTTGATATAGCGCCTTATCACATCTTCGAGACGACTCAAAGCACTTCACAGGATATAATGTGAAGTGAATTGACTGTATATTTTGTGGGTGAAATGCGACAGCCAATTGCACACAGCAGACTTTATAAGTTTTGTAAGGGCCGTCTCAAGATCCTCCTCTTCGACTGCGCCTTCGGTCACCCTCCTAACCTCCCTACCCTCCACCCCTCCTGATCCCGACCCCAGCTTGGATCTAAATGCCTGACTGTCCAGCGCCTTGGGATGTCCTCCTGACTTGAAAGGTGCTATACAAATGCAATTTGTTGTTGTTAGAAGAATTTCCAGATTAGCGTATTACCTTAAATACAAAGGGTGTATCCTGGTATTTGTAGCTAAATGTCTCATATGCAGAACATTATGTCACAGGACGTGATTCTGAACTTCTGCACAGCACTGCCCTTGCCTCACCCGTAGTACTGTGTACCATTCTGGTTTGTCTTGGCGAGGATACAGCGAAGGTCAACCAAAAAGCTAGTCAGAAATAGTTTTTGAGTTACAAGGAGAAGATCCTGAAGTGTATGGATCAACCTAATAATCTGTTAAACATGGTCACAAAACTACAAAAAAAAACTTTTTCAGACTTATCTCAGAAGAGGGACATTGAACAGTTGAAATATAATAACTTTACACAGCGCATGGTGAATATGTGGAATGGGTGGAGATGGTGGGGACAAATCTGCTAGCATCTTCAAAAGGCAGTTGGATAATTATTTGACAGAAAAATCAGTTGAGGAGTGTGAGAGATGGAGGGTCTAATTCCACATATTCATCAACTGGATGTGTTGCTTTAAAAACATGCTATTTTCAGACAGCGCTGCCTTTTGTGATTCTAGTGTAAACTTCCTATAATTCTATGCCCATAATAGTAGAGGAATTCCGACATTGGATTCTCTAATTCACGGCTGTGCCTGTTTCTTTAAAGGCTGCCGCTCTCCCCTAATGATCAACTTCACAGCATCAAACCGTTAAACAAATCAACAAAGCAGCCCGGACATCCAATATAAACAACATATCAGATTTCAATTTGCACTTATTGTGATAATTACTGCTATATTGTGTTATCTTATAAATGAGTGTGTATGTTTTGTGTCCGTTTATCTTGACTTTTAAACGTCACGGGAATGTCCTGTAGTCAATGAGTTAACTACTAAGTTTCAGAGCTGCTTGTATTTTTAACATTTTTGACTTGCTCAAGACTTTTCCAGCATTGACCTCCAGTGACCTAATCTCTATCAATTATATTAACACTTGCAAGAAACTGCAAGAAAGAGTGTTGTTCAGTTGAGGTCTAATGAGATGTCATAGATCGCACCAAGAAACATCAACAGAACTTCCAAGGGTGAATTGCAGCTTGCAATTCACCGCCAGCTCTGCCTTGCGGTATTCTGTATTGAATTGTTGTATTTTTTTGAAAATAGACAGGACTCCATTTCCTGAGTGATAGTAATCTATGCAATCAACAGCGCCAATTGGGAAATGGTAGACTTGGAGTCTATGTTTGTTTAGAGAGAAAAAAGAGTCCCACACCAGAGTTCTTTCTTTCACTTGCCGTTCAGTGACCCCTGCTGGAAAACACGTGCTGATGTTGGGATAGGACAGGACTGGGCTTACCTGTGATATTCACCCTCAACCCTGCTCAGTGCTTGTGTCGCCTGCCAACACTCACTGTTTAGGCTCATCTGTGAAGAATGGTCACATCGTCAAGGAACCAGAGCCTTGTGGAGGGAAGTTAACTAGGAACTAGACCCAACTCAATACTGTTGGAAACAAGGAAAGAAAAAGAACAATGGCAAGAGCCAAGGCTTGGGGACCCCAGACTGTACACTGGGGTAACTGCTGGAGTCTGACCAGCTAAACCAGCAAAGCTGGCCATTGATATCACCATCTTGCAAGCTTTCCCGCTACTTGTCCAGTTAGGACCATCCTACCATTAGGGCTTTGGCTTGCAAGGTTAACAGGAGCTGAATGGGATGATTTCCTACCCCCAGTGACTGGTCTGCCCTTCCAAGTCCTAGGTCTCCTCCTAATAATGTATACTGTGTACACTGCCATGTGAACCTGCCCACTGCAGCATGGTGTGGGTCAAAGACTTTCATGGCCCTCCCCTCTGTCAGCAACTCATGTTTTTCTCATGATCTTCCCAGTATTATTTTCTCCTTTGGATTTAATTTCCCAACACTCTGTTAATCAAGGCCACGCTATACAGCCAGATGCTTCCCACCTGTTTTTGAGTCAGTGAAAAAAAAATCGGCAGTTCTGTGTGATCAAACAGTTCCAAACACCTCCAGGTCCTGCTAAGTACTGAGGGATTTTCATACAACTTTCATACGTCAAACTGAGAGTTGGAACAATTCGCACAACACGTGAGCTTATGCTCCTCCCCACCCCACTTTCCATATTCATGTACAAATTACAGGCACTACTTGACAATGTACCCATTGCTTCCCAAGGAGCATAATCAGTTTCATGCATACATCATAGAATAAACGGCAAGAGTTAAAGGCTACAATTGGATAACATATCCAAGCCCACCTAACATCAGAGTACCAGATCAAGCCATCATCACAGCATTACAACTCCAGCTTCCAGTTTCAAAGTTTAATTTATTTGTAAGTAATACAAACTTTGGACATTAAATCTCATGTTCAATCAAGCTTTTGCCCTGCAAGCACCCAATATCGTTTTTACCCAAAATGTAACTTGCAATTCAGAGATGGCCAGGTCTATCATCACCCATCACTAACTGTAGCAGATTTTCTATTATGCATTTTCTTATGGATTTCACACTTTCAACATGTTGGAAAAAAGTAACCAAGTATCTAATCATCAGTGTGTGACAAAATTAGACTTGACTGGTTGATTGGTTTGACATAATCACAAACCCTGCTCACTCCTTAGCAAAACTGAACGACTACGCCCCTGTATCAGGACAAGTCTTTGGATTGATACAAGTAGTTTAAAGATTCCAGTCATCAGGACATGGGAATAATGGACTTGTTGAGAATGTGGGTGAGGGTCTCAATTGCCTGGGCAGAAAAATATTGATGGAGATAGATGAGGTTGGAAGGTGAAGAAAGTGAAATGAATGAGAGCCCAAGTGTAAAGCTTGAAGTACAGCGTAGTGGGGTGAGAAGTCGATATTCCTCACCATCTCCGTGAGATGCAGTCAGTGAGAAGGTGCAGAGAGAAGCAAGCAAGAGAACCTTAGTTTTATTGATATCTAACTGTAGGAGGTTAGAATTCATTCAAGATTTGGGACATCATCTGAATGTGACAGGCGCTATACAATTTGTTCAGAATGGCTTTGGTCCTACAAATGAGGGTAGAGGCAGAGGGATAGAGTTAGGTATCATCAACCTACAGATGATGGCATCAAATGAGGCATATAGATGTTGAAAAGAAGAGGACCAAGAAAAGCATCTTGAGGAACATGTGACTGTGCACTGTAGTTGGAGAAGCCATTAAAGAGATTAAATTAAGAGGATACAAGAAACACGGGATGCCAACCACTCATTCCAAGACTTTGGAAAGAAAGGGCAAGTTGGAAATGGGTAAGGAGTTTGACAGCACGGAGGGATTGAGTGAGGGTTTCTTGAGGTTGATGATTGAAGAGGGGAAGCTGGATGGCCAAGAATAGCGTGCGAATGCTGTCAAAGTATGAGTTAATATGCTTGGGACATACAAATAAGAGTTGGGAGTATGTTAGATGAGCAAAGAGACCTAACAGTTCAATTTTATAGAGTATTATAATTTAATCTGCAGGGGCAGACACAGGCAAATGGGATGCTGGCCCAAGGTCTTCACAGGATTTAATGTAAAGGGGATACTGTGTTTTGTGGATGGCTGCGCAGTGTAATATCTGACAAACAGCCATGAAGTGAACAACAAATTTAAAGTGAACAGGCAGGCGGGACTTTGGTTTAACATCTCATCTGAAACATAGCACTTCCAACAATGCAGCAGACCCCCAGCACTGCAATGAAGTGTCAATATAAAAGCAAGGAGTTTCTGTTCCAGATATTTAAAGGACTGAAAGCAATGTAATGTTGTACTCAGTGTCCTAATGTTTAACTTGGTGAGTGCAGCACACAAGGTCCCCAAGTGAGTATGCCAATAGCACATCATCATCTGCAATCACCACAATTTTATTGGAAGCAAGCACACAAAGTCCATCGCTCTAGATGCTATCCGATACATTGAATAGGGTGGGTGGATAATTTTGACCTTACCTCGTTTTCTATAGGAATAGGCTTCATTAGTCTCCCACTAACTGCAGTTGGGCCTAGAATACTTACCCAGGATTTAGCCGTTGTGGACGCCTTAAATACCAACATCTCACTCGATGCCCAATGATGTTTATGGATGCTTAAAGGAAAAGGGATTTTAAACCCAGAACTATACTTCACTACATTCTGGATCACTACCCAGTAACCTCTGGTGAACCGTGTAAATTGTGGGTATGGAGTTGAGGATTGTGATAGCATTGATAACTAGCATAATGGCACTCAGTATCTGAGGCTCGCACATGAGAATGGGCCATTTGAAAGAGATGTCAGATGGTTCCTGTCAGTGGCTACGTAATCGAATACAAGATCCTCATCCTCACTTACAAGGCCATTCATGGCCTCGCTCCCTCCTACCTCTCTGACCTACTATCCCCCTACCTACCTGCCCGAACCCTCCGTTCCTCTGGCTCCGGTCTGCTCCACATCCCCCGCCCCAACTGCCCTACCATCGGTGGCTGGGCCTTCAGCCTCTCAGCCCCTAGGCTTTGGAACTCTATCCCCCAGTGCCTTCGCCTTGCTTTCTCCCTTTCCTCCTTCAAGGCCGGTCTCAAGACTTTTCTCTTTGACCGTACCTTCAGCTCCCCTCTCGATTCTCTACCCCCTCCTCACTCCCTCCCTTCCCTCCCCTCACCCTAACCATTTCCCCCCTGCTCGGGTCCTGACCCAACTGTACAGCGCCTTGGGACGTCCTCTCGACATGAAAGGCGCTCTATAAATGGAATCTTGTTGTTGTTGTTGTAATCACAGATTGACATTGTGTGAACTGAATGAGGGAAGAAATAGGGCAAGATAAATCGATCAGATAGCACAAAAAACTTTTTTTATGAAATTCTTACCCACAGCCTCTTTAGGGGTCCAGTAACCAGAGGAATCACAGACACGAGGGGACGAGGCTGTGTGTGCATACTGATACAATGTCCCATCTTCACTGCAATCTCCACACTGCGTTCCCACCTCTCTAGGAAAGAAAAATAGAAAAATAGTCTGTGGAGAATCACAAAATAATGTCCACAATTACACACCCTTAATCCTCTGAATACTCTGAAACATTCTCAAGGTTTCAGTTTGGTACGGTTAATAGCACTCTTGCCTCTCAGTAAGATTGTTGTGAGTTCAAGCCCCACGTCAAGATGTTGCACTCACAATCTGGAATCACACACCAATGCAGTATTGGGTATTGCTGAATTGGTGGTGCCATCCTTCAGGTGAGATTAAACTGAGGTTCAGGTGGACTTTTTAAAATCCTCCACGGCATTTATTGAAAAGGAAAGTGAATATTCCAGTCTATGATATTAATAATGCCATGAGATCTTAAATATTCACCTGAACAGTAAACAGGAGCTTGGGTTAAAACCTCTTTCGAATGCCAATGCAGTAATTTCCCAGTATTGCGCTGAAATGTCAACCTGAATAAAATCATGTACCAGATCAAGAAAGCATTTTTTTAATTTAGCATCGCCTTTTGCAGTAAGTCTAATATGCCTGGCATTGCTGATTTAGCCTGTGGGCGGTACTTTGTGTACCCATTGTCTACATTACAACTTTCCCACCCCGATCAGGTTAGCAGTGTAAACTAACCACAGGGAAGGAGATGTCAGATGGTTCCTGTCAGTGGCTATGTAATCACAGACTGACAAGGAGGGTAATAAGACAATGAGTTTACAATGCATTCTGCATGCCTTTTTTCATTTACTCTGGCAACAGCCTGAAAGCCAACTGTGCACTCTCTTTCTGTCTCTTGGAGCAATATTGAGGGTATAATGAGCAAGGAAAGAAACTAGAAAAATGAATTTATCGAACCAAAAAACACAGGATCTGATCTGTCATCTCAAATGCTTCCATTTTCAGATTTTAATGAGCTTTATCGTAGTAATAATAATACTCTTTGGATTTTATGTAGAGCCCTTATCACGACTTCGAGAAAACATTTCACATAAAACATTGTGAAGTGAATTGATTGTACATCTTGTGGGCGATACACAGCAGCCTATTGCACACGACAAATAGTCGTTCATTGAGTGATCAAATTATTATTATTTTTATTTATATTTTTGAAAGGATTGTTACCCCCAAAAAAGCAGACGGCCAATTGATTAACAACTGGGCTCCTACATACTGGTAAACAGAGGCTTGTGGAGTAAAGAAACTTGCCCTGCCTGGTCCTCTCGCTAACGAGATGAGTGCTCTAACAATTACGCTAAACGACTCCACATTATGTTGTGTCAAAGCAATCCAATATTGATACCATAAAAGAAACATGACGATCAGCTACTGTGGTTCACTTGGTACCTGGAGAAATGATGCTGCATGGAAAGCAACAGCAAGCCTCAACAACCTAGTGACCAAGTAGAGTGGTTTTAAATATGATCCATCCCGCAAACCTTTTAGATGTTGCATATGGTCTTCATACAGCATACTAACATTTGCGCAAGCTGTGCTCTGTCACTGCCAAAGGAATCACTCACAGATGTTGGCCTACTTCTGGCTAGCTTTGCTCTGAATTTGTAAATCCCACATAATGTTGCTGTAAAATCACTGCCATTTTCCTGAAATGATCGTTAATTCCACGGTTTCTGAGAAGAATTCCCTGCCAGCTCGGAAGCATAGTTTTTGTGCGGTTTTAAGAGGATGGCATGTTGAAGTACACCTTAACTAGAGTTTTCTTCTGAATCCTGACTAGGATAAACGTTTATCCGGGCACAAGAAAGTGACACAATGTAGGTGTGACATTACACATACTGGCACATGAACTGAGGAACAGCTGCTGTTTCTGGGAAAACCAAGCTTTATTAACACTGCTCCTCACATAAGCCCCAAGTTCAGAAGTCAAAAAAATTCTGATCTAATCCCTATACAAACAAGAACGTCAACAAATTAAACGGAATGCATCTTCCCTCAATAAGATCAAGGAAACATAGCAGTAGTAAACCGTGTGATCTTCTGTGATTAACTCATCGCCTCCAGAATGTATTGCATGTGGGTCAGCACTGGTATTGATTGCTAAAAATGCCAATGTACTTATTAATGGGAATTATTTTTATCAATCAGAAGGAAGAACTTATAGCTGTTTACAAATCAAAAAGTCTCGAAATGCTTTACAGTAATCTTTGTACAGTGTTGTGACTATTTGCTGCATGGAAATGCTGTAGCCATTCTCACACAGCATGGTCCCCAAAACAAATGTATGTTGTTGTATATGATCAAAAGCGATCAGGAATCTGCATAAAGCAAAAATAGGGTTCCTTTTGGATACTAGTATTCAAAGTCTCACCTTTCGTAGAGCATCCCACTAATTGGAGGCAACCAATGAATGGTGACAGAGTTTACTGTCTGTGCTATCACTTCTGGGGCCACAGGAATGGGAGCGAGAGATGGCTTTTTAGAGTGGATCCATCCAAGATAAACCAGGTCCAAATAACAGTGCATACGAGCCACCTGGTTTGGTGTGAAGTTATTAGTGCAGCCATCATCTGTAGATAAAAGGAGTGCAAAACACAAGGAGAAACAAGGTCACGTTTACTCAGCAAATAGCCAATTTTGTACTAAATAGCACAATAGCAAATTGATATGAACATGTCCATGGTTAAATGCATACAATGTATGAAAATCTATAAGTAACGGAGACCTCACAGCAATTACTTACAGAAATCTAGCAAAAATAAATCATGCTGAGAAGCATTTCAAAGTAAGGTCAGGTCACAAAGAAGAGCATCATAGTTAGAGACTATATAATAGTAATAATAATAATAATCATCCTTGCATTTGATATAGCACTTTTTCACATCTTCTAGACGTCTCAAAGCACTTCACAGTATATACTGTAAAGTGAATTGACTGTATATTTGTGGACGAAACACAGCAGCCAATTGCGCACAGCAGTGTCCCACAAACAGTCATGGATTGAAAATGGCCAATTTATTATTGTTTTTGTTTTTTGGAGGGATTATTATGAGGCATGTGGAGTAAGGAAACTTGCCCAAGGTTTCCCTACCTGGAATTGAACCCAGATGTCTCGATTGCAAGGCGAGTGCTCTAATCACTGAGCTACAGGACATTAACATCAATGAATCATCAAGGATTATTAGAAAGAGAGACATATTTGCACCTCAGCAACTACAGGTTGAACCTAGTAAAGGCTTTCTCTCTCTGGTTATACTGCCTGAAGTTACTTACTTTGGTAGTTTCAACTTTATTGTTCATGAATGTGGGCCAATAGGTCAAAACTGTCCATACTTAAGCACCATGTATCCCTGAAATGGAGTCTTACTCAGAGAGAGCTAATGTAGCTGGTGTGAAAATGGCAATGGGAGCTGTAGGCTGCAATTTGTTACATGAAGGCAGAATGAGCTTTGCTCACACAAAAGGTTCTAATAATGTATAAATAAATCACCCCTGGGAAAGTATAGATGCAGAATCGATCGAGACATTTCAGAGAGAGATGGGAAATGAGGACATTAAATGGTATGGAGAGACGGTGGGGTAAATGGGATTGAATAAAGAGCCACTATGAAGTGATATAATGGTGGAGCAGGTGTGAAGGGCTAAATGGCCTACTCCTGTTTCTATAGTTTTTTTACACCAGTGCTCATGGTGACAAACAGACTACTTACCTGCCCGTACCCTCCGTTCCTCTGGCTCCGGTCTGCTCCACATCCCCCGCCCCAACCGCCCTACCATTGGTGGCCGGGCCTTCAGCCTCTCAGCCCCGAGGCTCTGGAACTCCATCCCCCAGTGGCTTCGCCGCCTCCTCCCTTTCCTACTTCAAAGCCGGTCTCAAGCCCTTTCTCTTTGACCGTGCCTTCAGCTCCCCTCTCGACTCTCTACCCACTTGTGGAGTCCTGTAGCTCAGTGGTTAGAGCACTCGCTTTGCAAGCGAGAGACCTGAGTTCAATTCCAGGCACAGGGCGAAACCTTGGGCAAGTTTCCTTACTCCACACGCTAATAATAATCCCTCCAAAACCAAAAACAATAATAAATTGGTCATTTTCAATCTACGACTGTTTGTGGGACATTGCTGTGCGCAATTGGCTGCCGCGTTCGCCCACAAATATACAGTCAATTCACTTTACAGTGTGTTCTGTGAAGCGCTTTGGGACATCCTCCCGACGTGAAAAGCGCTATATCAAATGCAAGGATTATTATTATTATTATTACCCCCTCCTCGCTCCCTCCCTTCCCTGCCCTCACCCTGACCATTTCCCGCCTGCTCGGGTCCTGACCCAACTGTCCAGCGCCTTGGGACGTCCTCCCGACGTGAAAGGCGCTCTATAAATGGAATCTTGTTGTTGTTATTGAGATGAAAGTATAGGAGTATGCTGGCAGGCAACACTGCAGGCATTCTGGGACGCTACCCTGCTTGAGCGGCGTGATATAAATTGTTGTTGTTGCATTGGAGTGTCAGCCTAGACTATGTGATTAAAGTCCCGACTTGGGCCCTGTCAATCATACTGCAAACATGGTTTAGCTTAAGCTTTTTCCTGTTTTAAATCATTATTAGGAGAAAATTATTTTGCAATTAAAAATTAGGAACAAAATTAAAAGTCACGCATCCTTTGCTCATTTGTTCACTTGTCCTTTCCATTGACTGTAGTTTTTTCAAAACCTTTTTGATTTACAACTTTTAAATAGCCATTTAATAGTAACAGTCGTGGAGGTGTATCATGCTTTTATCAGTAAAAACAGTTATTTTTTTCTTTGTTTATAACGGCATTTCCATATTTGGCAATTCGCACATGATAGACGCTATTATAACAAGAAACAGGACAAGGACTTAGCAAATGAACAATTCACATTATACATTTTAAGATCTGTGACTACAAGATAACAGTCAATTTTATTCAGGACCCATTCTGTACAAACACCTGGAAGTAATAGTGGAAGCCCCACCAGCTAGTCTTGACCTCCTGGTCCCTCAATGATCAATAGGGGATTTGAATCTAGCTGCCTTGGAAACACTGGCTTTACAGATCAAGTTAGCGCTGTAGGCTACCTGAGCACAACAGGGGTGGGGAGTGGGGTGGAGAGTTAAGAGGGGTATACAGTTGAGACACATAATAGGAAGGAATCTGGTCATTAACAAAGATCACAAGAGACGTTTGGATGAAAGCCCATTTGATCTCATCCTTCCAGAATGCCACCCGTTTTTTTTTCTCCCATTACAGCATCAAGCTGTTGTGATTAAATGATTCAAGCATCTTGACTTCAACTAGCCTTCCTGACAAGCCATTGAAACAAGGATGTAAAAAACAATGCACAGTATTACCACAGGTCTGACTTCACTTTGCAAAGATAGCCAAGCAGGAGACAGGAGTAAACGTTACACAGATTATTAGATGCCAGCTCCCACAAATTTCGTGAGGATAACAATATTCATGATCATAATAATAATCCTTGCATTTGATATAGAGCTTTTCACATCGGGAGGACGTCCCAAAGCGCTTCACAGAACACACTGTAAAGTGAATTGACTGTATATTTGTGGGCGAACGCAGCAGCCAATTGCGCACAACAATGTCCCACAAAGTCGTAGATTAAAAATGACCAATTTATTATTGATGATCTCGGGTTATCATACAAACAAGTGATAACATACTTATTAGAGGTACGAAGTAATCAGAAATAATTCTGAAATCTGAGAATGATATGGTAAATTAGTGAAAAATGTACCTAGCTTTCATCATAAAGTGTTACATCGAGGCTATGTGCTGTGTTAAAGATAGGATGGTTTGCAGCATTTTAAAAGAGGGAATGGTAAACAGTGTGCATCATATCAAGGAGTTACAGTCACACTGGTGCATTACAGCGAGAGTGTGTCAAATGGTTTCTTGGATATAAAGCTATCAGTCTCACTATTTGGTAGCACTGTCTTCTCTACATCAGAATGTCTCAATTTTGAAACCCCAAGACTTTTACTCATAATCACGTCACCCTGACCTAGTGAGTCAACAACAACAACTGGACATTAGTCAGATGGATATTAAGAATCCCACTGCACTATTGTGAAAAAGAGCAGGAAATCCTTTAGATTTCCTGACCAATATTTCTTTCACATTCAAATTTGCTAATAAAAAGGTTGACTGGTCATCTGTCTCGCTTTTGCTGGAGGTACATCGCTACTGCAAATTAACTGCTGTCTTTCCCTATAAAAGAGTCATTTCACTTCAAAGGAATTCATTGTGTGAAGCGATTTGAGATGTTTCAACGTGATAAAGCGCCACATGAAACGCGAGGACATTACTGTTAGTAAACCACAGACAGGCGCCGAGCAGGGGTCAGATCCTCAGGGAAAGAGTCATCATCCCATGGCTGACTTGTGCACCTCCTAACCACCAGCTGCAAAGAAGCACTGGCCAGCTTTGTGGTTTTGTTCTGGGACATGGAGCAGTAACTCTTGAAGAGAAGGGAGAAAAATCTAAATAAATACAAATAAAAATTGGGAAGAAGCAAAATAAAAAGGATTTTTTTATATATGTATTGCCAAAAGTTACAAAAGTTCCTTCAAAACAGACTTACGCAAACACGTCTCAACTAACCCTCACCCAATTCCCAGTATCTTTTGTGAAAGCTGCTGGAGTTTGGATATAGACTTGTTTCTTTCTAAGTAAAATAACAATAATAAATGTGATTTCCATTCCCAGAGTGACATTGTAATCTTCACTTAAATATGGTATCAATTTGGATGATTAACTATGGTTAGCATTTAATCCTGGATTCTTACCATATATTTAAAGATGGCATTAATTTGTGCTTGTTTGGGTTCTGTTTAAAGGCTTCCCAACTGAAATTGCTCTTAGTTGAGAAAATGTTTGTTTTTAATATAGCTTTACGATGCATTACTTTCCATCTCTCTCTTGCTGGCAAACACTGTGATCATCTGGTTTGGCTGAGGTCCACAAAGACTTCTTCATTCATAACAGATCCGCAATGATGGCCAGGCACAGAAGTAACACAACGCACATAAAACTGTTATTTACCTCCTAAACCTATAATTTAATTTCTAACTGGATGATTTGTTACCCCAAATAACCAGTGTGAATGCAGCCCTGCACACACAGGGACCAAGATTGCTTCCATGGCCCTTGTTGAGTTAGCTGATGTCAGAGGAGGTGATGTTTGGTCAGGGACTGCAATTAGGCTCAGTCGCTCTGGGTTATTCAAGGTACTCTTTCCTGATTGTTACCAGTGATTGGAAAGGTATGCAATTTTCCAACCCTGTGTGCACTAGTCGCTCCACAGAAAACCCCGAAACGTTGTTATGAAGTAGAGGGAGGAAAACTGTTGAGACCTTCAAGCCTGGAGTTAGATAAAGCTCAAACATGCATTATGCAATCATAGCCAAAGAGCATATTACAAAAGTTCCACTTTTCTGACAATTGTACAGTTAGTAGGGAGTGGAAGGGTTAAATACGCAGCTACAGCATATATCAGCAGATTTAGGTGGAAGTCCTGCAATGGCTCAATTGTTGAAGCCACTGCCTAGATACTGTTTGACAAAGCAATAATAGGAAAGTCTCAGACAAGATCCTCAGTCTGTATAACAACAAGAAGAAATCACATGTGTATAGGGCTTTTCACGTCGGGAGGACATCCTAAGACACTGGACAGTCAGGGATTTGAATACTACCTACCTCACCCAATGTAACAGTCAGTAAGTGTGTTATCATTGACTTTAGCTTGTCTTAGTTGGGCAGCAGTCTAACCTCTAAAGAAAGTTCTGTGGTTCAAGCTGCACGCTGCGACTTTGAGCTAATAGTCCAGACTGGTACTCCAATGCAGTTTTGGGTGGACTGCTGCATTGTCAGAGGTGCCATCCTTGAGATAAAACATTAAACCCTTAACCCATCTGTCTAAGCTGGTGGACGTTAAAGGATCTCAAGGCACAATTCAAATATGGAAGAGAATTCCATCCATGTCCTGGCCAACAATTCCCCCAGATAAGAATTGTTCATTCACTTCATAGCAAATTGGATGTGGCATTCATTACAACTAGTCACTATACTTTACAGAAAAAACTCTGTGAAGTGCTGTGAGATATTTTGAAGTGATACGGAGCAATATCAAATGCAAGGATTATTATTACTATCAATCCAATGGCCCACAGCACAATAATCTACAGAGTTAAGAGTAACAGTTATCACATTCCCCATTACGTGGGCAGCTTTTACAACGTAGATCCGAAATCCTTTATAGCAGAATAGATATGTAAAGGACCAGTAACAAAATGCAGAGGTCCATTACTATTATCTATCCTCCTAAGAAAGATTTTAACAATTAAGCAAGATTCGATTTGGGTGCGACGTGGGCAGCCTAAAACATACCTGAAATGTAACATCAAAGTGAGTAGGAAAAAGCATTTGGCGCTGATTTAGGACACATACCTGTATAGCTCATGTAATTGTTAAATGGGGTCTTGTAGTATTGCATTGGTCCACAAGTGTCGTTTACTATGTCAGGATCCCGGCAGAGTTTACTTTTAGGAGTTGGTGCGGTGTCAGCACAGAGGTCTCCAGTCTCCAAGGAAGGCACAGTTTCTCGGCATGGGTCATCGCATGACTCCTTTTCACTCACACCCTTAAAGACATGGTACAAGCCCAGAATATGACCAAGCTCGTGAATCATCGTGTTTGTGTGGCCAGGCCTTCCATAGTAGGATGGATTTAGGACGACCCCACCTGAAATAAATACAAGATAATATCAGTAAACCCATTCTGATATCCCATCAGGGTGGTATTTAGAAGAGAGAGAGAATTCCACTCTCGGTGTTTAAATTTCCCAAACCCAAAATAAACCTTCACATGTTTTGGTCCGAGTGTCACAGATTCTGGAAAGCATTTGAGGACTGGTAGTGATATTAGAACACAAGTCACTTACCTCTGCCAGTTAATACCTGGGTTATAATATAATACAATTCACATTGATACAGTGCCTTTCATGAGAGGACGTCTCAAAGCTGATGCTTGGGATGGATTGAGAAGGGGGTGGGGTGGGGGGACATGAACCAAATGGAGTGAGCATCCATGCAGGTTAATGCTGTCAATGTCTGTGGTGAGAAAGCACCTCCGAGCAGGAGAACTTCAGTCTTGCCTAGGTTTAAATGAATGAAGATAGTAAAGTGGTTTAGATTAGTGAGATGAAAGCCACCAATTGTTTGTGGTGCAGTGTCCAGTTCCAGTCCAGTGGATAGCTGTACTACCTGGAGGTGTCTTGAGCCATACAGACCGACAATGACTCTGGATCAATAACAGGTCTGTTCTGAGATCACCAAGTTTGGCTAGGGTAATGGGTAGGAGAGCTGCAATTTCCTTCATTCAGAATGCAACAGGCACTGTGCAACAGACAGCGTGCGAGAGATAAACTCACAACACATGAAACTCAGATTACTAGAGTCAGACAAGAGACCACCAGAGCTTGGGAGACAGAGTGAATGTGTGAGAAACAGGCACAGCATGAGAGGCAGACACCGTTCGAGGAGCAGTGCACAAGAGGCAGACAGAAGGCGACAGAGATAGCAAAAGAGAGACAACAGCATCTATCATATGTTTATGGCAGAAAAAGCAATCTTTTTGTTATACCTTTATGATGAGAAATATTGGAAGCTAGAGGTACCAGAGCTGGAGCACCAATAGAAATGGTTGCTGGCTCTGCCGGACTGCTGCTTGCGTGATGAAATG
The DNA here is from genome assembly GCF_018977255.1 of Callorhinchus milii. Lineage (NCBI taxonomy): Eukaryota > Metazoa > Chordata > Chondrichthyes > Chimaeriformes > Callorhinchidae > Callorhinchus > Callorhinchus milii. The sequence continues at coordinate 6,974,749 of NW_024704746.1, read as the reverse complement.
ATCTGTACTCAATAAAAGAATGTTTATTTTACTGTATGAAATCTGCCACGGTCCTTTCCAGAGGGCGGGAACAAAACCACATCTCGCAAGATGCAGTAAAATATTGAAAGGTTCACCTTGCTTTAATATTTGCAACATCAAGAAAGTGATTAGCTCAGCCGGCGGGAACTCAGTAAAAGTGCCCCTAATGAGGGCTCACTTCTTAAGATAGACTGGCAGGAGAGTTTTATTGGCTACATAAGTGCCAGTAAAATATTTTAATAGGAATGGGCATTTCTTCACCGTCTCCCTGACTGGAGTCCTTAAATTCCTGCTCCAGTACATTTCATTTTATTTCTTTTTATTACGTTCATATTTGAAATAAGGCACCAGCCTCACGCAAACCAGATAAAGAAAAGCAACTGTATGTCCAGTACTAACTTTGTTATGGAGACAAAAATGTTTTCCTTTTTCCTTTGTGGTACAGTTCCTCTTCTATTACTTCCTCCAATTGAGTACCGGGACGCTGTTCATTGTGGGGAGAATATTCATAGCAAACCCTAATCTTGTTCTCACCCCAAACTCTCACACACGTTTGCCAGCAGCAAGGAACTGGGTTGTGCTGAGGATTGGGAATCCAGGCTAATATTTAGCCAGTTCAGCTGATCTCAGTGAACACAACATGGATTCAAGCTTGGAGCTTCCTGCTCCATATGCTTTGGTGCAACATGAGCTTAGTGAACATGATAACCTCCAGCCCAGAGAATCAAAGAAGCTGAATACCTGTTCTGTTTGATACACACCTCCATAGGCGGTGACACCTTCTCTTCCCTATGGAATAACATGAAGTTTTCTCATTTTATACTACCATCAGATGAGTACATTTTGTAGGCCAATACTGAGCAGTGCACATCACAAGAATCATTTTCTACACTTATGATACTCTAGGGCCAATACAAAACATATTTGCATTATCAAGCTGAGCCAAGATGTCTGCACAATGTGTGTATTACAGCACAGAAAGTCCTTAGGTAAAAGTTAATAATTCACGCACATCTGGTGCATGCTTGGCTTTGGCTTAAGTATGTGTCCCATTAAGTCCATAGCCTTTGGAAAGCATATTCATGTTCCAAGGTCAGATAGGTTTTCACTAAACCTGAAGAAACCCAATATGTGTAATGGAACATCGATGCTGGTGATAGAGGAACTAGTATTTGAGAGAAGCACGGACAGTTTTATGTGTCTGTCAATCTGTCATTCTTTTTTATACTGGCTATCTCTGTTGGTGGTAAGATGGTGGCTGAGAGAGAGATACTTTGTTGGTGATTGGGAGGTTGGTATCTGAGAGCCAGACAGTGGAAAACAAGCAGCTAACTTTTCAGAAACATTACCTTTAGAATTTGTCACAGTCCTCACCTAAATATTTATATTCCTGGCTCATATGTGCTGTGCATATGTTTTAAAAATTGACAGTTGAGTAAGGAAATGAAGTGGGGAGTGACTCTGTTACCTAGGGTCAGTTGTAGGACTGCATGCTAGCTTTGAGAACATTTATACTCTCATTAGTGCACAGAGTGCCAGAACATCGGGGAGCTATGAATGATAAGTGAATAAAGTAAGCAGTTGCTGGAGCAGTACCTGTCCAACATTTCTAATTTCAAACCCGCCGATGTGAGCAACAATGGAAAGGAGAACAAGGGGCAGCTGAAGTTGTTTACTGAGAGAACAATGCGAGAACAAGGTGTGATGAACTGCTCTGGCAGCAAGCGGTTAAGATAATGGAAACTATTCTGATGGAAAGGAGATGTCTCACAGAATGAACAAGAAGGTGTCTCCATGCCAATGTCCAGTCAATGTATCTCCATAGTGCTGAGAACTAACCCTGATGCAAGTATAGAAGTAAAGGAAAATGTGCATGGAATGAGCTTTGCTAGGGGGTGAGCAAGCAGCTGAGAGGACAGAGGAATCAACATTAAAAAGATGAGGGGTGACTTGTGGGCAACAACAACCACACTTTAGGATGCACTAAGATATTAGAACAAGAGACAGAAGTTCAGAATTGCAAAGCAACAAATGCAGGATAATCCATTCTCCTCGCAGGGAGCTCAGGGCAGACTCTAGCTATAATTGGCACCGATGGGATAAGTTTAGTTAGTTACCTGAAGGTAAAGCTAGAAAGTAAAGTTGCAGATCATTGAGAGGTTATTTGCTATATTGAGCAAAAATGTTTCTTAAATGAATAATTACATTACACAACAAAGACATTGACTACATGAGCAATGTTGGCACCACCAACATCACAGAGTGAAGGACTCAACCACAATACCGATCCATATGCTCCCCTGGTAAATCAGTCTCCCTCAGTCTTATCCTCCAGATGTTTTTTTGACAATGGGTTAGAACACAATCTTTTCCAAGTTATTGAACTTTTTCAGACAATAATCATGGTTCTTTTTACTCTGCAGCCATGCTTTTCAATGTATCCTACAATTTGGAGAATAGGGCAAAGGTGGTTTCAGATCAGAACTACTGCCCACTTAAAACTGACTTCTTGCTCAGTGAAGCTGGGCTGCCTGCCTAGTTCCTTTCGATTAAAATGCTTTTGCTGGCCTGTGCTGCTGCTGTTATTGTATATCGTAACTGATGGGACTCAAGGGTTTCATTTCCAGCTCATTAAAGCAGTTAGAAGTTATTACTGGAAATGCAGTGGTAAACTACCATGAGCCAATGTTGGAACATAACACTCTGATAGTGTGTGCACCCGAACGCGGCTGGACCAAATCCAAACTAACGGTCCATCGGCAGATTTGGATTCAACATACCAAGACCTACCGATGCGCTCTTGCTTCTACCAAATCCTCCTTCTACTCCAAGGTTATCTTGGAGGCAAACGACAACCCGAGGCTTCTCCTTTCCACCACAAACTGCCTCCTCCATCCACCTTCCCACGCCTCACCCATTCTCTCCTCAAACTCCAACTGTGAGGAGATGCTGGACTTCCTCGAATCCAAAATCGAGGGGATAAGTTCAGCCACCTCTGGCCCGTCCACCGCCATCCCCACATCACCTCTCCCTCATGACCACCCCCAACCCATTCACCCCACCCCATACTCCTCCGACCCCATCTCTCACTCCTCCCTCACCGCCATCGTTCGCAAACTCAAACCCACCACCTGCTCCCTCGATCCCATCCCCACCTCTCTCCTCATATCCCAGCACCACCTTCCGATGTCATCAACCTCTCCTTGTCCAACAGTTCAGTTCGCACCACCCTAAAAACAGCCGTCATCATCCCCATCCTGAAAAAACCTTCCCTGGACCATCCCTCGTCTCCAGTTACCGCCCCATCTCTAACCTCCCATTCCTCTCCAAGGTCCTGGAACGAGTCCCAGCTCCGCTCCTTTCTTTTTCGCCATGCCCTCTTTGAACCCCTCCAATCTGGCTTCCACGCTTCCCACAACATGGAAACAGCCCTGGTCAAAGTCACTAATGACATTCTGAACATCTGTGATCAGGGCTCCCTCTGCCTCCTTGTCCTCCTCGACCTCTCTGCCGCCTTCGACACTGTCGACCACTCCATCCTCATACACCACCTCTCCTCTTTACTTAATCTTCGCGGACCTGCCCTTGTCTGGATCAAATCCTATCTCTCACCATCTCCACTTTGTTGCCTCCAACGGTTTCTCCTCAAGCCCCCGCACTGTCATTTCTGGGGTCCCCTCGGGCTCTGTCCTTGGACCACTCCTCTTTAATATCTACATGCTCCTCTTGGTGACATTATCTGCAGACATGGGGTCAACTTCCATAAGTATGCGGATGACACCCAACTCTATCTTTCTGCCTTCACCCTCAAATCCAGGACCACTGCTGTCCTGTCAGACAGCCTGTCAGACATTAAGTCCTAGATGAGAGCAAATTTCCTACAGTTGAATGTGAACAAAACTGAGGCCCTCCCAATTGGCTCGCGCCAGCGCCTCTGCACCTCAGGCTCTGGCAGCATCAACCTCCATGGTTGCACACTTCAACTCACCAAGCCAGTCAGGAACCTCGGTGTCTTGTTCGACCCTCAACTGTCTTTTCTTCCCCACATTCAAGCCATGAACCGCTCTGCCTTCCCTCACCTCCGTAACATCGCCCAACTCCGCCACTACCTCACCCTCAGGCCGCTGAAACTCTTGTTCTTGCCTTTATCACCTCCAGGCTCGATTATTCAAACATACTGCTTGTCGGCCTTTCCAACTCCTCCCTCCACAGGCTGCAGATAATCCAGAACTCTGCAGCCCGTATCCTCTCCCACACCAAACTCCGTGACCCTTTCTCGTCCATTCTCGCCCGACTCCATTGGCTCTCTATCCTTCAGAGGATCCAGTTCAAGATCCTGGTTCTCACCTACAAAGCCCTCCATGGCCTCACCCCACCCTACCTCTGCGACTTCCTAACCCCCTACCAACCTGCTCGTTCCCTCCGCTCAGCCACCTCTGGCCTGCTCCACATCCGCCGACCCACCTTCAGCCTTCAGCCACTCTGTCCCCAACCTCTGGAATTCCATCCCCCAATCACTCTGCCTCACCCCCTCCTTAGCCTCCTTCAAGTCCCACCTCAAAACCCTCCTCTTCGACCATCCCATCGTGGAGTCCTGTAGCTCAATAGTTAGAGCACTCGCTTTGCAAGCGAGAGACCTGAGTTCAATTCCAGGCAGGGCGAAACCTTGGGCAAGTTTCCTTACTCCACACGCCTAATACTAATCCCTCCAAAAAAACAAAAACAATAATAAATTGGTCATTTTCAATCTACGACTGTTTGTGGGACATTGCTGTGCGCAATTGGCTGCCGCGTTCGCCCACAAATATACAGTCAATTCACTTTACAGTGTGCTCTGTGAAGCGCTTTGGGACATCCTTCCGACGTGAAAAGCGCTATATCAAATGCAAGGATTATTATTATTATTATCGGCCACCCCCCTTCCCCTCCCCTCCCTTCTCCCTCCCTGACCCCAGCTCAGGACTGAAATTGCTGTACACTGTCCAGCGCCTTTGGACGTCCTCCCGAAGTGAAAGGCGCTATACAAATGTAATTTTGTTGTTGTTGTTATCACTGAGTTACTATTTAAAGCAACTGAATGGCAACGCAACAAGAAAACAGACCTCTGAAATGATTGTACTTTGTAGCATAAATGGGGCATAATCATAATAATGGGATATGTGAAAGCAAAGCCAAAGTATATTTTATTGTGTGTCTACAGGAAAAACAGGATCTATTTAATGATTACTCATTGTATACGGAATTCATTTCAGTCATGAGTTGGGAATGCACCAAGCATCACTGTCAACACAAGCCATCCTAAATCACACGTGCACTCGATAAAGCTGAGCTGAAATGGCTCAGGCTGTAGCTTGGCAATAGGAAAATTAGATTGAATTGAAGCACGTCTTCTGCTACCGAACCCAATGAGGGAAGATGAATTTTAGTGATCGTTCAATTGAATTGCGCAACACTCCTGTTTCCACTATTTACTCCTCAACTCATCGCCATTAAACAAAATGTCATGAACGTTGTCCTCAGCTTTCTAAGTGTTTCCTCAGCAAAGCTATCAGTAAGCATTTGTCAATAACCTCAATTAAATCCCACGGATGCTTTCATCCAATCACTAAGTAAAAGAGCAAAGGTAAGAGCCTGACATCTGAACAAAAGGTTTGAAGCAAGTCCTCCTGCTATGCTTTTCACACATTCCCCATATTACAAACCCAGAGGCTGTGTTGGAATATTTGCCTGTGAACTGACTGTTCTGCGCTTCAGCATTTTTTATGTTTTTTTTCCCTGGAGCTCCCTTCATTGCACTTACCCAAGTAGCTCAGTGCTTCTTTATCCCACGGCCAGGTGGCAGCCCCTGCCAACTCCTCTCGTACAGAGTTGGCAAAATAAACATTCAGGTACACAGAACCATTGATCAGTAGTGTTTCCTTCAGTTCCTTCACACTCATGTAGGCCCTGCGCACACACAAAAAAGAGAGTTGAGACGTGTTATTGATTCAGGTTAACAAAACAGCATCTTAAATGTGACACACTGCTCATTTTATTGCTGGTGACCAAGCTCCAAAGCATCAAAACAGAGGATTATTATAATTTACGAGTGAGATGAAATTTGAAATACTGAAGGTAGTTTTGTGGGGAGCCCACCTTCAAAAGAAGGCTGATGCCATAGGAAGAAGTCAAAGAAGAGCTGCGAATCCTGGATTTAGAGCTGTAAGTTAGAATGAGGATACAAATAATAACCCTTGCATTTGATATAGCGTTTTTCACATCTTCTAGACATCTCAAAGTGCTTCACAGAATATACTGTAAAGTGAATTGACTGTATATTTGTGGGCGAAATGCGGCAGCCAATTGCACACAGCAGTGCCCCACAAACAGTCATGCATTGAAGTGACCAATTTATTATTGTTTTTTTTTTCTTGAGAGATTATTATCAGTTGTGTGGAGTAAGGAAACTTGCCCAAGATTTTGATTTGCTGGGAATCGAACCCATGTCTCTTGCTTGTGAGGCAAGTTCTCTAACCACTAAGCTACAGGGCTCTCCACAAAATATACAGTCCATAAAATAATTGTTTTGCCCACAAAATATGCAGTCACTCCACTTTACAGTATATTCCGTGAAGCACTTTAAGACATCTCAACAACATAGGGCGCTATACCAACGCAAGGATTATTATTATTCATCTCTTGGAAATTAACTGTTTCATTGGCGAAAAGAAGATAGTGAGGACATGATACAGATTAGTAATAGACAATGTGATAATTACCCTATTTAATTTGAACTACGAGAATACAGCTAGAGATTTCTAAAAGACCAGAAATCAAAACACTCCCCCCAACACACACACGCATACACATCAAGTAGTGGGAATCCAATACTGTATTTTCCATCACGAGCTTTTAATCATATCTTCTTGATCTCTGTTATGAAAAGTGCTGGATATTTTCATAGTTGTGACCCGAGATGGAGTTGATCAAATCTTCTCTGTAGGACAATAAGTTCCTCACTGCTGAAGCCTGAAGTCATCTGTAGAATATAACTATTCCAAGCCTAAGCAAGAATTATGAAGTTAAATTGCTCTTAAGACTTTCTCAATTATTCTGGGAAATCAGAGAGAAGTTTGCAGAGTTTTATTTTCTTGAAGGTTTACCTGAGTTGATTGGCTCCCTGAGAAGTTTGAGTGAATTAGATCGTGTCCATAATAGGACAAATTGTACACACTATGTGGAGACAACACACTTGAGAAAAATGGCCTCTCCTCATTCTTAGTTCTTATTTGGAATACAAAGATTACAAAGAATGTACCACACGGAAACATGATACTTTGACAGCGAGAAGTAAATTTCCAAGTGATGAAAGAAGTCCTACGGGGCATAAAGGAGTAAAAGTAACATTATTGGAAAAAGGAATCAAAATTGATATATTTTGGTTACTTTTGTTTTAACCTACCTTTGATCCTGAAAACAATTCCCACAAAAGAAGCTGCACACAATGATTCAAGAAATGTTCTCAGGAGATTAACCGGTACCTCAATCCAACTAAAGGACATCTCTTCGCACATTGCCTTTGACAGAGCTTCAGGACATACTTATACTTATTTACAAATGTCAACAAATGATTCGAAATGGTGTATTTTCGCTGTCCGTACCAAGATGTTACAAGTAAATTTGGTGACTTAATGCACCACTGTTTGTGACACACTGCTGCGTGCAATTGGCTGCTGTGTTTCGCCCACAAAATACAGTCAGCCCACTTTACAATATATTCTGTGAAGCACTTTGAGGCGTCTCAATCATATGATAAGGAGCTTTATCAAATGCAAGGATTATTATTAAGTATATGTTGGCAATCCCCAATCGGTCAGATTTGGAATGAAATACCTTTGAAGCCCTGTAAACAGAAGCCTTTCCTGAAAAGATGGTGATTTTAACTGCAGTTCACAATTCATCATCTGATTCTGACGATGATACCACTTTGCGTACTTGTAAAATGCTGTCCACAGAATGTCAGAACATGTTCCATTCTCCAGGTGATACACTCTAGTTGCCCTTGTGAAGATTATGTGCAACACACAAAAGGACCACTACACCTGTCCTGCCTCTCCTAATCAACTGCTCACAGTTGCAGACACGTGCTTTGCCCTCCATCAAGCAACACCTATTTAAACCTAATAATGACCAACTGTAACAGGGTACCACTTGATCTCCTCCCAAACTTGTTCATTGGTATCCTGAAAGGAACAGCAAGCACAAGGTTTGGCTGTAAGATTGGGCATATTGGAATAGAGTCAAGCAGGATGTTACTAGCTCACACTGGGATCCCGTGTAGCAACCATAATATCCAGATTTCACCTGGGTTCAGCCCAAGCAAATCATACTTCATGCTCCAGAATGTGACATCTTGTCCACGCAGCTAAATAGTGCACTGGGATTCTTTCATAGTCCAGTTTTAATGAAAGATTTCCTGTAGCGTTAAACCAATTATGGAAGCGCTTTGAAGACCAGGCAACAAAAAGAAAACGAAAAGATTTTATCAGATTACCAGAGAGCCAACTTTCAGCTGCATCATTCTCAGAGAAGCTTCAAGCATTTGGTAAATGAGCAAAACTCGGTGTCCAACATCAAGTCCACCATAGAGCAGTTCTTTCTGGTCATTTCGAATCACTGTTCAGCTCTCCCATCACAGCAAAAATCAGCATTGTTGAACCAAGATGCAACCTTTATAAGTGTTTGTAAAATCCTCCTGGGGAATCAGAATTAGTTTGCTTGTTCCTTTTCCCTCTTCTCTGCTGGCCAAGCTCTGAAGGAGATAACTTCCTTCTAAAGATAGTAACAGGAAGCTTGAAAGAAGATACCTCTACAAACATCTTCCTCTGCCAATTTGTGGTGATGCTTTGCTGCTATACAAAACTAAATGGAGGGGAGGAGAACTTTGTGTGAGAAATTGATTCTTCAATGGCAGTACCAAGGCTTTATTCAGTTTGGTCTGACTACCTATTGCAAACAGTAATGGCCTGTGCTGAACTACCATGTTTGATTTTGATCAAATATTCAGTTAATTTAATTCCAATCCATCCTGTTATTTCCCCAATTTGAAGGCTGGTTAGTGATGTAAAGCAGCCTATCACTGCACTACAAAAACCCAAATGTTAGCATTTCTTCCACAAAATAACCTTATCCTCAGTGGAGCAACCAAGTAAAATCTTAGCAATCACAGACCACTTAAAATCACCCCCTGACCTGTACTTCAATTGCATGTATGATGTCTAAAAGTTCTGATTTACACAACTATCACCTCCATGATCTTAGCATTGCTCTTCCCTACCATATGAGATTCAACTAAACTAAGAAGATTCCTAATTCACCAGCCCAACCCTGCCCCTTTTCTTGAGATAGCCTGACCCAGGTTCCATTTCATGCGAGACCAGCCTGATCAGTTGGTAGCCTGGTAGCCAGATGGTAGCCTGGCTAAGATGGTAGCACTCTCACCTCTGAGTCAAAAGATTGTGGGTTCAAGCCCCACAGACAAGGCTGACATTGCAGAGCAGTGCTGGGGGAGAGGGGTTCTATACCGCTAGAGATGCCGTTGTTTGGTCGAGATGTTAAAATGAGGCTCCATCTTCCTGTTCAGGTGGACGTTAAAGATCCCATTTGCAACATCTGAAAAGAGAAGGGAGTTTTTCCCAGTGTCCTGGCCAACAATCCCCCAGATACAATGTGCCATTCACCTCAGGGCAGTTTGTGAGATATCACGATACTCAAATTGGCCGATACATTCACCTAAAAAATTCACAGTCACTGCATTTTACAGTAAATCCTGTAAAGCACTTTGAAATTTCCTCCAAAGTGAATGGTACTATATTTAATGCAAGAATTATTATTAATATCTGCACCTGACATCCTTCTCTAAGATTCTAATCCTATATTCCTCATGAAATGCAATGGGTACCTGAGTTCATAGTTACTATTGCCAGACAGCAGCAAATTACCCATCAATATTACATTCCAGTACGTGAGCAAGTGCAGGAGCTCTAACCATGAATCCACCTCCTTTCACATGATCGTTTCATTGCAAAACCTTCCCATGTCCAATACAATTAGACATTAATTTTAGTTCATTTACATGGCAATCACTTTCTTGCCAAAGTGTTGGATCTTCTTCCAAAAATGATCAGAACTCAAGCCTATAGTGCACCTTTCAGTGTGCTTTAGAAATTAACTACATACCAAATGAGCCAACCAGCTTCAATGTTAATACTTCAAGGAACTTTGATACATTTATTTTCTTCGGGGATGGTGTCAGTATCCAGAACTGCTGTTGTTCCTGGCTTCACTCTGTCCCCTGGAGGATATGAAAGATTGTTCTATGTTGTTAAAAGGTTAATTGTGAAATTGCTGTGTGAAAATGTATACGACAGTTAGGTATGCAAAGGAAATGTAGGACAGATTTGTTCTGACACATTTGAAATGCAGCCCAACCTCAATACTTGGAGCTACAGATATGGGTTGATGCTCTAGTGTTTGCATAGGTCATATAATACACCTCAACAAAACGCTCGTGTGACATGGAACAGGAATGCGGTAACTAGACCTTTCAAAAAGTTCGCTATTACTTTTTACTGTGGGAATTTGAATGGATTTTTTTGCCAATTTTTCATCACTAGAACCTGGGTTTGAACATAACCAGCATTAAAGGGATGAAAGTCTTTCTGACAGCAATTAAGAACCCAAATTGGAATGGCTTGAGTAATCCACAGCTCAGAAATGTGTAGCACAGACCTGACTAGCCAATCTCGCTGAGACGTCATAATAATACTCATTGTGTGAGAAATTAAATGGCATCCCAGGTCAGTGTTCTTTTGGTCACTTGTGTGTCTCACACAAGCAGAAACCTACTTAAAAGTATCCAAATTAACCTACTTAAAAGTATCCAAATCTTGGGAAGTCCTCCCGACGTGAAAGGCGCTATAGAAATGTAATTTGGATTGGATTGTAAACCACATATGTGTGTCACCCAGACATGGACATTTCCCTCAGTCTGGAATAGAATACTGGAATGGAATCTCCCTGGAGGAATGCACCTTGCTTACTCAATTCCAGAAAGTACTGAGCAGACACTGGTGGGACCAAAGGCTGAGAGAACCCAAAGTGTGCATGTTGGGGTACTGCTGGAGTTTAACCAACTACAGTCATACAGCTTGCCATTCTGAGCACTTCTGCTGTTTGTTTAGCTACGACCAGGCTACCCATTAGGGCTTCAGCTTGTAATGTGGACCAACTTGGCTCAGGAAGAAGAAACAGAAAACGGGAACGCTCCATGACCACCACAGAAGGATGACTTGATTCCATATTCTATTAGCAAGCATGTCACCTTGTAGCCATAAGGAGGATAGTCAATAGTTGATCATTTAACATCAGATAAGCACAGGTTTGAGCGATCACTAGTTCAATAGCAGGTATCAGAAACTCTCTGCAAGCAGCAATACTCAACATTGAAATGTGTGAATTCACTGGCCCATCTATCTGTCCTACACACATCCTTGCCTATAAAGCAAATGGAAAAGCAGGTCTTCAGCAGCAGCTACTTATGTCTCTGCATTGAAATCGGCTAGATACCAAGCCCGGGATATATGAGGATGTATTTCACGCATCTGGTCTTCCTCCAGCAACTGTCGTCCCAAGTCTAAGTTCCCTAATCAGCTATTCAGCTATATTTTTACCACTATTCTGCCTAAAAACTATACCAGACAATGTCAGCCACCTTGATATGCTACATTGCCTGCAAGTAGATATGTCTTCAGCTTTTCTGGTCTAAAATTGTTTCTGCCATGCTGCTAAAGTTTGACAAGTGGCCATTTGTGGCTATATCTGTATTTCAGAGAATTGTAGCTATGAGTTTCAGTGATGTCAGCAGTGACTTGCCAATCTAGAAATTGGCTATGTTTTAGCACCGGAAGCCTGTGAAGCACAAAGTGTTTCCGAAAACGTGGTGGTGGTGGGGGGGGATCCACTGTGTATCCATGCTCTAAACAAAATTGCTCTTAACTAGCATTCTATCTAATGAGGCCAACCCGTATTTGCTGTTGCGGTCCTAACTTCTCATCTCCTTATTACCCAAAATTACAATATAATAATAATAATAATCCTTGCATTTGATATAGCGCTTTTCACGTTAGGAGGACGTCCCAAAGCGCTTCACAGAACACACTGTAAAGTGAATTGACTGTATATTTGTGGGCGAACGCGGCAGCCAATTGCGCACAGCAATGTCCCACAAACAGTCGTAGATTGAAAATGACCAATTTAATTATTGTTTTGGGTTTTTGGAGGGATTATTATTAGGCGTGTGGAGTAAGGAAACTTGCCCAAGGTTTCGCCCTGCCTGGAATTGAACTCAGTTCTCTCGCTTGCAAAGCGAGTGCTCTAACCACTGAGCTACAGGACTCCACGCTCCTAAAGTCTAATAATGCACAAGACAAACTGCAATTGTTTTGTTTTCGGTTTTTGTTGTAGGAGGATTCACACTAAAGATTGAAAGGAGAATCAAATTAACAAGGCTGCGAATACACTGAAACTGATATTCTCCCTGCAAACCAAGGTACCGGCAGGTAACAAGGTACAACGGCATGGGTTTCACTGTCAATCAGTTTGGAACACATTTTCGTCATACGGAAAAATCTTTACTTACATCAAGCTGATTGAGTGGAACATGATTTGCAATAGTGTAATCACAAATAGGAATCAATCAATAAACTAAGCAATCACACAAATGGAAAGATTTATAAGGTTCAAAATGATTAGCTTGTAATAATTTTAAATTTTAAGATTAACTTTTAAATTTAAATTCATTTTAAAATGAACACCATTGTGTCTTAACATGTAAGATGATGCAAAATTCTCAAATTTAGAAGCCTTTTTTAAAAAACTTTCTCTTCTCTCCCCAATAAAAATCCTTTGAAGAGCTTTGAGACCTTTTGACGATGTGATAAAGATGCAAAATGAAATGCAAGGGTAAATATTTGTAACATGATTGTTTTATCAAGCTCTTTGAGGCATTTATTTTACATGAAAGATGTTATTCAAAGTAAATTGTTAATCTGTCCCCTATTAACTATTCCATCTCTTTCACTCTTTTCTCTGTCTCCAATATCTAACTATCCCATTTATTCCCTCACCCAGTATCTTACCACTTCCTTTACTCTCGCCTCCTCACAGTAACGCTTTCTCCTTTATCCTATCCTTGCTCCTCCCCACACCAATTTGCCCTCACTCTCTATTTTTTTCCTGGGAATGCTTATAAACTGTGTGAAAGACAACTGTTATTACAATGGGTAGAGGAATGCAATGTCCATGCTAAAATACCAGACCACCTACTTCACTGTACAGTTGGCAAAGTTTTCTTTTGAACAAATATATATAAATAATCCTTGAAAACAAACCTTGATATTATCCGACACAGGCGTTTACTGCAAACGATCCTAATGCTTCTTCAGTCTGAGACTGAGTAAGCACGAGATGCATCATTGATCATTCTCACTGTCACAGTCCCTGCCATTATAAGCAAACACTATCCAAACCAAACCTCAGGCTTAAAGGCTCTGCCATGGTTACCATGGATTAATGGCGCTTTGTAGATTCCTCAACATCAGCTAAGTTCATTAAATGGAGAAAACTAAAATAAAAATACATTAAAAACAAAAATTGTTTTTTAGAATCAGTCGTCACATCAAATTCGGCACTTTTACAAGTTAAACAGTGGTTCAAAAATGAACACAATTCATTGTCTTTCAATCTTCACATACTACAGAAAACTATTTTGTTACGTACTCTGGTTCTTTTTATAGTCAGTATTACATGCAGCAGAAAGAGGAGATAATGTCATAGCCAGCACCATCTCTGCAGTAAATAAAATACCAACACATATGGAGGCAAAACTTTAACCATTAGCATATTAATATCAGCACTAATATAATAATAATAATCCATGCATTTGATATAGAGCCTTATCACATCTTTGAGATGTCTCAAAGTGCTTCACAGAATACACTGTGAAGTGAATTGACTATATATTTTGTGGGGAAAACCCAGCAGCCAATTGCGCACAGCAGTGTCCCACAAACAGTTGTGGATTAAGTGACCAATTTTTTTTAAGGAGTTATTACCCCCAGAGAAGTGAAGGGTTCCTACTTGCTGCTTGGTAAACAGAGGCATGTGGAGTAAGGAAACTTGCCCAACGTTTCGCCCTGCCGGGAATCGAACCCAGGTCTCTCGCTTGCGAGGTGAGTGCTCTAACTACTGAGCTACAGGACTCCACAAGTCCTAATATCTAATGGTGATGATGTATGATGTAATGCTGTTTATTCAGCAGGGTGAGTACTCACTGTGTAACTGTTTAGAATTCCTGTTTATTCAACATAAAAAGAGTTAATTATTACGTAACTCTGGAGTTCCTGCTATCCAGCAGGAGTTACTGGGGATTACCAGGATACCAGATTTAAAGGGTTAAGTTATGAGGACTGGTTGCATAAGCATGGTCTGTATTCATTTCAGTTTATGAGGTTTAAGGATGATCTAATTGAGGTGTTAAAAATTATAAAGGATTTGATAGGGTACAGAGAAACACTTTCCTCTGGTGGGCGAATCCAGAAAGTGGGGGCATAATCTTAAAATTAGATCGAGGCCATTTAGGAGCGAAATCAGGAAGCATTTTTTCACAAAAAGAGGAGTGGAGACCTGGAACTCTCTCTCCCAAAAGGCTGTGGAAAAAATCAATTGAAATTTTCAAGACTGAGATGGATAGATTTGTGTTAGCTCAGGGTATCAAGGGATATGGAGCAAAGGCAGGTATTTGGAGTTGAGGTACAGATCAGTCACGATCTAATAGAATGGCAGAACAGGCTCGAGGGGCTGAATGGCCTACTCCTGTTCCTAAGGGTTAATCATTGTGTAACCGTACAGAGCTTTTCTTCAGCAGGGTAAAACATGCTCACTGGCATTGAGATTTCCAGTTAAGTAAGATTTTAAAAGATTTGGCTCAGTACTAGACTAAGTAGCATTGTGAGTTTCATAGTTAATTCTACTGAATTACAGCCACAGAACTGATGCTTTGTCTTTTGAATATTAGAGAGTGTAAAACAGGATTGAGTACTCATACAAGAACAACAATAAATTACATTTGTTTAGCGACTTTCACGTCAGGAGGATGTCAGGATACAGTATCAACAAATGCATTAAACACAAAATCTACTTTACAATATATCCTGTGAAGAGCTTTGAGACGTCTTAAAGAAATGATAAAGCGCTATATCAAATGCGAGGATTATCATTATTATTATTAAGTAAAACTGCTTGAAATTTAATTGTATAGTTGAAATACTCACCTGGTTCACAATTAATCGTATGTTAATTATTAAACATAGTGACTTTCTTTTCTAACTTTATAAAAGCAATTCCCATTTATTCAGCAGGGTAAAGGAATTTCCCATTTAATCAGTATGGTAATGGTTTTCTCATTATAACATTTTAACAAAACAAGCGATTGCATTCAATTATAATAATGCCTTATCACACCAAAGCATCACAAAGTACTTCAAGCAATATGTTATTTCAAAGCGCAGTAACTTACTTTTGTTGGCAAATGAAGCAGTTAATGTGCGCCAGCAAAATCTCACAAACAGCAATGAGACAAAAGACTAATTAATCGTTTTGTTACTGAATTTAGACAAGGAATGTTTAGAAGGAATGTTGGCAAGGAAACCAGGAGAGCTCACTGCTCTTCTTCAAAACGATGCCTCCTCTTGGTTAAATGACACTTCGAGACTAGTTGTCCACTTTCACGCATGAAGAGGGATAGCATTGGTGTCAGTACTGGAGAGCCTCCATGCCTAGCACAAATTCCGGCCTTAGCAGAGAATAGTAGAAAAATAAAACAAACTAATGTTCGTTTTATTTTTCCACACACAAACAGAGTAATGAATGAAAGAAATGAATGGAAGAGTTTGACAATTAAATGTGACAGAAATCAATGCCTTCGTGAAGAACGAGGACATTTAGCGCATTGTGGAGTCCTGTAGCGTATTGGTTAGAGCACTCGCCTTGCAAGCGAGAGGACCTGGGTTCGATTCCCAGGCAGGGAAAAACGTTAGACAAGTTTCCTTACTCCACATGCCTCTGTTTACCTGGCAGTAAATCAATTGGTGGATCGCTGTTCCGAGGGAAATAATCCCACAAAAAATATATTTTTTAAAAATAATAATAATTTGGTCACTGTTTGTTGGACACTTCTGTGCGCAATAGTCATAGTTGCTATATCTTGTCAATAGTTCGGACACAAAAAAAATGCTGTTTGACGTGCAAATATGCAGAACAAATGTAAAGTGAAGCACAGGTGTTATCCTGATTTACCATCAGTAGCCTGCTTACTTAAACAATGAATGCTTCTGCAAGGGTGATCATTGAACTGTTTGCAAAAAATGTAGACGATAATATCTGCTTTTTTTTATTATATATCACCAGTTTCTCCTTGGAGTCCTGTAGCTTAGTGGTTAGAGCACTCGAAACGTTAGGCAAGTTTCCTTACTCCACATGCCTCTGTTTATCTAGCAGTAAGTAAGAAGCCAGTTGTTAGTCAATTGGCGGATCGCTTTTCCGGGGGTAATAATCTCTTACAAAAATAATTTTTTAAAATAATAATCTGGTCACTGAATCCAGGACTGTTTTTAGGATACTGCTGTGCGAATTTGGCTGCCGCATTTCGCCCTCAAAATATCCAGTTAATTCACTTCACAGTGTATTTATTCTGTGAAGCCCTTCGAGATATCTCAAATATATGATAAGGCGCTCTACCAAATGCAAGGATTATTATTATTATTATTATTGTTATTATAATAGGCTGCCGTGTTTCTCCACAAAATGTACAGTCAATTTACTTTACATTATATTCTGTGAAGCGCTTTGAGGTGTTTCAAGGACATGTTAAGGCGCTATATCAATTGCAAGGATTATTATTATTATCTCTCAACTCTGGAACACTCTCCCTCAATCCCTCCACCTTGCCCCCTCTCTCCTTTCTTTCAAGTCCCGCCTGAAGACTTTCCTGTTCGACGGTGCTTACTGCCACCTCCTCCCTCCCCACGGCTCGGAGTCAGGCTCCGCCAGTGTTAAGCGCTCTGAGAGCGCTACCCTGTGTGGAGGGTACTATATAAGTGCAAGTTGTTGTTGTTGTTATTTGGTTTTATGTTTACCTGATACCGGTGAAGCTTTTCGATGCAATAGAATAGTGACTTTGTGAACGTCAGTCGTGTGCAAGTCAACAAGCCATGTAATCAGCTTTTCTGCCTTGAGTTACAAAGGGCTTTGCGTTGCCAATATGGTGTCCTGAACAGCTGGTGGAGATGGTGAGGAGGACTAGGCTCTCAGACACTCTAAGCATCCTTATAAATACGATGCACTAATTCTGAGCCGCAGTCCGAAACCTCAAGTCCCAACACAACAAATGTACGAGACACTGAGGAAATCAGCAATAAAAAATATGTTTTGACAATCTGCACAAATGAGGAATTTCATCACCTGCATAAACACTGACATTTCTCGAAATCCCTTGCAGTTCACAATGTAGTTAATTGCTTCTGTATTTGGACTTCTGTCAAGCCAGAGCTACACAAGGACATTCAAATCCCCAGTTTATTGCTCGTATGTTTTGCTTGTAGCTCAGTTATACTTGGCAAGAGATAAAGTGCTTAGAATTAAAAACTATTAAAGGCTGTTTACATGACTTTATCCTCCAAAGTAAATCATTTAACCACGGTGAAGCAGCTCGATTCAGGACTCCGCAGATCAGGTATGCGTGTGCATGTGTATGTTGGAAGGGATCGTGTGTAACTTCAGCCTGCATTTGACCAGATGGCTGAAGTCAACTTGGGGCAAGGCCATTTTAACTTGAGGTTACAGATTTTTAGCAATGGGCTCAACCTGATTTTGTAAATACTTTAGTCATAAAATTATTCCTCTGCCAAACATTGCATTGCTCAGCTTGGTGACTGTGTTTCCAGTTTACTGTGTGAAAACTAGCATCTTTTACAAGGGCTGGGACTTTGATGCGATTGTGCCTGGAATCCATATTTCTCCATATTGTGCAATAATAGAAAAAATGTGATATTGGCTTTGGCATTGCCAACAAAGTAGGAAGGTGTGCGCGTGTCTATGTGAATCTTATTTTTTTAAAAAATCATTGTTCATTTGAAGTCGATGGCATGTACATGGGAACAGAGGAACAGGAGTAGGCCATTCAGGCCCTTCAGCCTGTTCTGCTATTCCATCATAAGAACATAAGAACATAAGAATTAGGAGCAGGAGTAGGCCATTCGGCCCTTCGTGCCTGCTCCGCCATTCAACAACAACAACAAGATTCCATTTATAAAGCGCCTTTCACGTCAGGAGGACGTCCCAAGGCGCTGCACAGTTGGGTCATGACCCGAGCAGGGGGGAAATGGTCAGGGTGAGGGAAGGGAGGGAGCGAGGAGGGGGGAAATGGTCAGGGTGAGGGGAGGGAAGGGAGGGAGCGAGGAGGAGGAAGAGAGTCGAGAGGGGAGCTGAAGGCACGGTCAAAGAGAAAGGTTTTGAGACCGGCCTTGAAGGAGGAAAGGGAGGAAGCAAGGCGAAGGCTGATCTTCTCACCTAACTCTGATTACCTGCCCAATCCCCATATCCCCTAATCCCTCAATTTTTCAAGAATCTATCAGTCTCAGCCTTGAAAATGTTCAAGGACTGAGCATCTACAGCCTTCTGGGGTAGTGAATTCCATAAGTTCACTACCCTCTGAGTGAAGAAATGTTTCCTCAACTCTGTTCTAAGAGGCTGACCCTTAATTTTAAGACTGTGACCCCTGGTTATAGATTCTCCTACCAGGGGAAACAGTCCCTCTGTGTCTACTTTATCCAGCCCTTTAAGAATCTTATAAGTTTCAATAAGACCCCCCCTAATTCTTCTGTACTCTAGAGAATACAGCCCTAGTTTATTCAGCCTATCCTCATAGGTCAGTTCCCTCATCCCAGGAACTAACTAACGCTGCAAGTATGTCCTTTTTTAAATAAGGAGACCAAAACTGCACACAATACTCTAGGTGCGGTCTCACCAAAGCCCTATACAGTTGCAGCAAGACTTCCCTACTCTTATATTCTAAACCTTTTGAAATGAACGCTAACATGCCGTTCGCCTTCTTAGTTGCTTGCTGCACCTGCAAACTAACTTTTTGGGACTGGTGTACAAGGACACCCAAATCCCTTTGAATACTAACACTATCTAACTTCTCCCCTTCCTGAAAATAATCTGTTCTTTTATTCTTGCTACCTAGGTGAATAATTTCACACTTGCTAACATTGAATTCCATCTGCCACCTACTTGCCCACTCCCCGAGCCTATCTATATCTTGTTGCAATCTTTTTGCATCATCCTGAGAGCTCACTCTGCTACCTAGTTTAGTATCAACCGCGAACTTAGACACATTACATTCAATGTCCTCGTCCAGATCATTGATGTAAATGGTAAATAGCTGAGGCCCAAGCACTGATCCTTGTGGCACTCCACTAGTTACATCCTGCCAATTCGAGAATGATCCGTTTGTCACTACTCTCTGCTTTCTACCCGATAGCCACTCTTCTATCCATGTTAATATTTTCCCATTAATCCCGTGGGCCTTGATCTTGAGTAACAGCCTTTTGTGTGGCACCTTGTCAAATGCCTTCCTAAAATCCAAATATACCACATCTACTGGTTCCCCCTTATCCAACCTGCTGGATACATCCTCAAAAAATTCTAAAAGGTTAGTCAAGCATGACTTCCCTTTTGTAAAGCCATGTTGACTCTGCCTAATCTTTTTATGGTCTTCCAGGTATCCCATAACTACGTCTTTTATTAAGGACTCAAGAATTTTCCCTACAACTGACGTCAAACTAACTGGTCTATAGTTTTCCCTATTTTCTCTCCCACCCTTCTTAAATAGTGGAGTTACGTTTGCAATCTTCCAATCAATGGGAACTTTTCCAGTATCCACAGACTTTTGGAAGATTATAGACATGCCATCCACTATCTCAGTAGCCACCTCCTTTAAAACTCTCGGATGCAGGCCATCCGGTCCAGGGGATTTATCGGTTTTAAGACCCGACAATTTACCTAGAACCATCTCTTTACTAATGTTAATCTCCCTAAGTTGCTCGCTAACATTGTCTTCTTGGTCCTCTATTTTTGGTATGTTTCCAGTGTCTTCTACGGTGAAGACTGTAGAAAAATACTTGTTTAATGACTCTGCCATGTCTTTGTCCCCTATTATAATTCCTCCGGTCTCTGCCTGTAATGGACCCACATTCACCCTCGCTAGCCTTTTCCTCTTTATATATTTGTAAAAACTCTTGGAGTCTGTTTTTATGTTCTTTGCTAGTTTGCCCTCGTAATCTATTTTCTCCCTCTTGATCAATTTTTTGGTCCTCCTCTGTTGTTCCCTAAAGTTCTCCCAATCCTCGGGTTTACTACTCATCTTCGCTGTTTTATAGGCTTTTTCTTTTGATTTGATACTTTCCCTAACTGCTCTAGTTAGCCATGGCTGCACCACCTTTCCCATGGCATTCTTATTCCTCAAAGGAATATGTGCTCGTTGGGAATTTTGCACTATCTCCTTGAATGTCTGCCATTGCTGGTCTACCGTCAAATCTTTAAGTTTAGTCTCCCAGTTTATTCTGGCTAAATCCTCTCTCATACCAGCAAAGTTGGCTCGATTTAAATTGAAGACTTTTGCTTCAGACTTAACTACTTCCCTCTCTAACTTAACGCTAAATTCCATCATATTATGATCGCTTTGCCCTAGAGGAGCCTTAAGTTCCAGTTTGCTGATCAGCCCTGTTTCATTACACAAAACAAGGTCTAATATGGCTTGTTCCCTGGTCGGCTCCTCAGCATATTGATCTAGAAAATTATCTCTAATACATTCTATAAACTTCTCTTCTATGTTACCTTTCCCAATTTGGTTGTCCCAGTCTATGTGCAGGTTAAAATCACCCACAATTAGTGTCTTTCCTTTGCTACATGCTCCACTAATCTCTCTGCCCCTTGAAGTTACGTATCTCTACCCATACTGACTCTACATCTTGCTTTTCAGATTTAAAATCTTTCCTCTCTACTGCTTTTATCCCATCCTTTATTAGCAGGGTCACTCCCCCTCCTCGTTTACCACATCGCCTATCTTTCCTATATACCACGTTATTCAGTTCAGTTCCCATCCCTGATCACCCTGTAACCATGTCTCGGTGATGGCTACTAGATCATACCGGTTTGTCTCTATTTGTGCAACTAATTCATCTATCTTGTTACGAATGCTTCGTGCATTCAGATATAGCGCCCTTAATTCTGACTTCCAGCTATTAACCCCATTCACCAGCACTCTATCACTGTACTTCCTTTCCCTGCTTGACACACTTTGCTCTTCTCCCTTGTTAATCTGCTCTCTTGCTTTTGTTGATCTCAAGTTTAACTGTGGTGGACTGTACTTTTTTTTACTGTACGATGTTTTTACCTCCCCCTTAGTAGTTTAAAGCCCTTTCTACCTCCTTATTTATTCGCGTAGCCAGGACATTTGTCCCAGCCCTATTTAGGTGGAGCCCTTTCCTTTGGAAAAGCTCCCATCTTCCCCAATACTCGCGCCAGTGGCCCATGAATTGGAATTCCTGCTCTCCGCACCACTCTTTTAGCCAGGCATTCAGATCTATGATCTTCTTTTGCCTGTACCAATTAGCTCCTGGCTCAGGTAACAGTCCCGATATCATCACTTTGGAAGTTCTATTCCTTAGTTTAATTCCCAATTCCGGGAACTCACTCCTTAACTCGTCCCTACTGGTCCTACCAATGTCATTGGTCCCTATATGATGTACCATTACGATTGGATCCTCTCCCTCATGCCTCAAATTTATCTCCAGCCCGGCGGTGACATCCTTCACCCTGACCCCAGGAAGACAACAGAGTCTTCTGGTCTCCCTGCTACGGCTACAGAAAACTGTATCAGTCCTCCCGACTGTCTCATCCCCAATAAGAATTACATTTTTAACCTCCTGCACAGGGGTGTTGGAGTCAATTTGCCCGTCTTCCTCGCAGATTTCCTTGTCCACACAGGTTGCCAATATTTCATACCTGTCACACAAGGCTAAAGTCTGGGATTCTTCAGCCCCTCTCTTTCGGGAACGCTTGCCTGCCCGCCTGACTGCCACCCAGTCATGTCCGTTGCTGCTACATTCTTCTTCCTTGGGACTTAGGGGAGTGTCCGGCTCAAGGATAAAGATGTCCAGGAAGTTTTCTCCATCCCTAATGCTGCGCAGATTCTCCACCTGAGACTCCAGCTCAGCTACTCTCAGCTGGAGCTCTCTGATTTCCAGACACTTGCGGCAGATGAAATCGCCCGGACTTAAGATGATGGCTCAACTCCAAATATTCGCCTTTGCCCTATATCTCGTGATACCCTTATCTAATAAATATCTATCCACCTCAGTCTTGAAAATTTGAATGAATCCAACACACACAACCTTTTGAGGGAGAGAGTTCAGGATTTCCACTACCCTTTGTGTGAAAAAATGTGCAGGGAGCATACTTTTCGAACTTGTACGTGTGGCTTGCGTATATAAATGTGTACATAAATGTGTACATGTATCTGATTATATCTTAAAAGGATGAGCTTATTGGTGTACTTTGGTCATTGCTCATCTAAGCTTTCCTTCAGTTTCTCTTAATTCTAAACAAACTCTTCCTCTTCAATGTACCTCACAAAACTGACATGAAGGCTACTCTCACTATCTCTGACTCATTCTTTCCCAGGGTCTCAATACTGTATTTCTTTTCATCAGTCTTCTTTTACTCCTACAAACCACTGGCTTTTAAAATTCAAGTTTTGGCATCAACTAACCACTACTACTTGACTTACTATGTTCTCTCACACTCTTCTATACAAATAAGTCTGGTCTCTTCACCACAATTTATCTAACAAAACCTTCAGGTTAAATTCAACTCAAATTGTTTGGGTTATGTGAATCCCCATATGATATTTCATAGGAATACAAGCAAATACAGAGCAAGCCTCTCCCTGCCAATTTTACATTGGGGTAAAGTTCCACATGGGTCTAGATTTACTCCATTAACGTAACATCTCAGAGTGTGCAAAATCTGGCAAGTTGTTGAATTCAGTTTTAACTTTGAAGCCTGCTTCCTGTAGTTCTTAAAATAACTTACAGCAAACTGGCTTCAAAATTAAAGACTGCATTTAAGAATTTGACAAATATTGGACACTTGAAAGTGTTTCATTGATAGAGTACATCTAAACCCATGTAACTAGTATAATCTTGTCAACTGATACAATATCCCACGGCAAACAAGAAACTTAAGAAGTCAAAGTTTTAACTCGTTGATTCCTGAATACAATTCTAATGGACCTTTGATTAATCGAATCCCCAATAGCCCACCAATGGCAGGAGATGAGACAAGACAAGTGCAGAAATGTGTAGATCTTTATATGAAAATTAGGTAAGATGAATGATGTCAATTTAGGGATCAAATAGGTCAATTTGAGTAGAAGGTGGATAACGAGTAGATCTGGTCAGAAGCAAGGTTTCCTGTCTTAAATTGGTTTGGAACTCCTGCTGAATATCATCAAGAGCACAATCACATGAATGAGAAAAGCTGTGATATTAAGGTACAGTTCAATAGCTTGTCCATGTCAACATGTCCGCCTGCTGCACATCCCCTGCACGGCCCGCCCCACCATTGGCAGTCCGGCCCTTAGCCTCTCTGCCGCCAAGCCAACCCACAGTCCCTTCGCCTTTCTCCCTCCCATGCCTCTTTCAAGGTATGTCTCAAGACATTCCTCTTCGACCGTGCCTTTGGTCACCCTCCTACATCTTACCTGTGAGATGAAGGTAGGACCTCCCATGAGTTACCTGCTTGGCAGTGTTGCATGAATCTTGTGGGAAATGAACATCACAAAGATGGAAACAAAAAAGGCAATTGGTACCTTCAAGCTCGTTCTTTGCACAAATCTCATACAATCAATCAATTCAATCTCTTGAGCCAAAAATCACAATATTTTGTGATTCCCCCAAAAATCAAGCAAACTTTTGAGAATGTTTATCCATCTTCTCAACTCCACTGTCCAACCCTAGTTTACTATCCTTCCTTGACTAGATACAACACACTATTCTCTGAAAGATAGGGACCTCTGTTGTTCTTTTACTCATCTTAGTCTTTCTTATTCCCACAATCCTCAATTAAGTTCCACTGCATATGAGAAAAGACTGCTGCAAACTGTACCTGAAGCTTTTTTGTAACTTTGACAGTGGCTCAATGGTTAGTAGTAAGCTGTCTACGGAATATCAGCTAATAGAAACCATTTTAATAAAAATAATAATCCTTGTATTTGATATAGTACCTTATCATGTTGTCAAGACGTCTCAAGGCGCTTTACAGGATATAGTGTAAAGTGGTCTGACTGTGTATTTTGTGGGCAAAATGCAGCAGCCATTTGCACACAGCAATATCCCTCAAACAGCCATGGAATTAGTGACCAATTTTATTTGAAGGAATTTCTATGGAAGAAACTCCCTCCCCTTTTCGAATGGTGACATGAGATCTTTAACATCCACCTGAACATGTAACCAGGGTCTCGGTTTAATGCCTCATCCAAAAGGCAGCACCTCTGAATGATGTGCTAAAGCACTATATCAAATGCAAGGATTTTTTGTTCTCATAATAGGTTAATATTTTCAGGGTAAGTCTTCCTGAATGCACTCCAATCTAAAGCCTATCTTTCCATTGCTGATCTACTTTTCCCAGCACATCTGGTTTTGATTTTCCATGATTTTCCATGACTTGGCTGCTAATTCAGAACTTTAGAACTTCACATCCAAATGTTCACAGCTCCTCTGAGCCCTATAGCTTCAGAATCAGAGTTCTGTCGCCCAGCTCTAATAATCAGCACCATGGCCAGCTCCTGATACTCAATCAAAAGTTAGTAAATAAAATCAGTTGCTCTCTACCTTCAAAATTCTCCAAAACACCAATTGATTTTGGCAACCGGTTATCTATAATCATCTTGTCTCTTGGAAATAATATTCATTTCTTTTCAGCAAAATCTGGTGGTAATTTGTCTCAACCACATTCTGATCAGTCAGGACTCCACCTCAGGAAAATAAATCTAGGAGGGTGTGTTTAGTTACCAACTTTAACTTTAAGGCTACTTTCTTCTTCCCCTTTCCTCCTGTTGCAAAATACCAGTAGAAGTGGGAAGAATTTGCATATATTTCTGAAATAAGCACAACGGAGGGTAATTGCCTTTGGAGAGACTTCTCTCATTACTTTTTAGCTTTTTACCAACAGGTTCACAATTCTGGGAGTCTAGGAATTTCCCAAGTGTGAATGTTGAAAATAGGTGGTGTAGTGGTATAAATCAGGCTGATTTCGTCCAGCTCCAGTCCTACAAACTGTCATGAAGCAACGCACAACCAGATTCATATGACCACAACAATTACATGCCTTGGCCTCAATAAAGAATTGGATTGAGAAAGACTCATTTCAATTCGGCTGTCATATATATGCCGTGCTCAGACCCCGAAGGTGATCCATTGCATCACTCAATTTCCTAATTTAATATGGAGTATGGCACACCTCCAATTGTTTGGTACATATGAGGAAATACGTCTCCTATTTATCTCCTATGGGCCGCCCGGCAAACTGAAAACTGCTTTGCTTGGTCTTGATGGGTGAGGTTACTCTATTCTTTGTGACTGCAGATCAGGTGTGGAGGTGTGAAGTTCTTTGCTTTATTCTGAGAAAGTGGACAACAAAACGTTTAATGTGCGATTGTGTGGAGCCAACGAAACTCATGCCTTCCTCCTCCAAACCGCACCAGCTTCATGACTCACTGCTTAACTAAGTCATCTTCAGAGCAGAAAGAGACATATTCAATGTAGCAGCCAGGAGGTTAGGGATTTGGAAGAAACTCAGCCATGGAGACAGAGGGATGACTAATAAAGTAGTTTTCCAGCTAAATAAATTTTAAATGACCTTAAAATGTTTAAATACAAAAATATTTCCTCAGGTTCCAGACTAGCCACATTACATCATCAACATTCCATTAATGGCTGCCTCATTAACAAGAGAGAAGAACCTTAAAGGGGCAAAACAAAATATACAGTAGACCCCAAATCTAACCCAATTGAAGAGTTTGCAAATAAGGCCCAGGAGAAGTCAGAAACGTTCCCAATACAACCTTCCTCCTTTAAATACAGCCTCCAGGTTATAACTTATACCTATGTATTACCTTGACTAGCAGATGCTTGCATCTCACTTTCATTCAACTATGGATTGATTTACTATGGAGGATTCATTACGTTGCTTGAATCTAATTGGCTTTGGTGTATCCAGTACAGCTTTGGCACTCACACCATAAAGAAAATTCCTCAAATACTTTTTTTTTCAAAATTGAAACAAAAGTCAAATGAAAGCCACATGAATCCCTGTACTCTTGGCCTCCACTCAACTGCTACCCAATACAGTTCAAATCAATAAACACCAACTGGTCTCTTGATTATTTCTCAGACATTTGCCGTATCATTCAAGCTGAAGTATACTGACATTGATGGATCAAGATTTGGTAATGCTTTCATTGGGAATATGAAACATTCAGAGCACGCTGGTAAGTGGGACACTCAGATCAAACTGACATAGTAAAGGAATTACAAGAGGAATTATATGGAGACTAAGTGAGGAAGCAACGAATGACTCTCAGAAGTTTGGACAGTTTACACAGAAATAGAATGAAAGCACACTTTACTGTCTTGGATGGGATACTGAAAAAAATTGAATTTCACATTAATTCTTCATTCAATTGAATCAACGTTTTGTCAAAAGTAGAAACAGCACAGTGCAGTGAGGAAAAGCATTGGACTGCTGGATAACTGCAGAGCTGCAGTGTCTCACAATACTCAAATCTAAATAAAACAAGTTTTCAAACTGTGGGTCAGCATTTGGGACACTACAATTCGGTTCAAAACCCCAGGTTAGGAAGGGGTTTAAAATTAGACTAGGTTCCCTCTTGCTATTAAAAAAAAGACCTTCAGACGAAAAATAGCAACAGAGTTTTCCACGTCCTGGTGCTTCTATAGTCCCTTTCCCAAATTGACTAACCTTCATATGTTAAATTGGACATTTCAGCTGATATAAGGAGAGATCAGTGACCAGACTTGGAATTTTCCTGCTCTGCCTGGAACAATTTCACACTGGAAATTGGTTTTACCAAATTTAGCAATCGGAGAAATTTTTACCTTGATTTCACCCATAAGTCTGACCTTGAAATATTCAGTGTCAATACTGGATGAAGAATGAGAAAAAAGTTCATTCCCAAAATTGTCAACATGAACACAGAAGGCAACAGAATATAGACTAGAAAATAAATACATTTCTACCTTTCTGGAGAATCTGGATCAAAACAAGCTTTCCTCACGTCTGTAACACTGGGATCACAGCAGTCGCCATCATCAAAGTCATCCAGGACGTTGTTACATTCCATGTTACAGATCCCATCTCCCCTTTTCCAAACGTAGCACCTTCCTTGAAAGCGGCAGTCTCCTCCGTCATATCCAGTTAAAGGATGATCGCATTCAGATTCGCAGTTATCATTCCCGATTTTACTCTTCTCACAGTTCACCAGAATAACTCGATTCCGGATGGTAGTGTTCAGGACTTCAGTGATGGAAAGTTGCCATGTGATATTGTACTTGCTGAAGGCCTCGTTCAGTGCCTGGTGCTGGAGTTCAATCTGTTGTTTGGTAACAGTAGGGTATTGCCGATTGCTGTCATAAATATTAATGACTCTGTATTGGATTGTCTTTTTTGCCCGGAGTGACCAGGAGCTATTGTAGTTTTTGATTATCTCTACATTGTCACAGACTGTGAGACCGCATGGTGGTGGGGTCAGAGGAGAAACTAGCTCTGGCTTTGGTAAACGCATAAAGATCCAAATTGGATAATGACTATCCTTACCTGGTCTCCAGTGATCTTCCATTTTAGACCAATCTGCACGTAGAATTAAGGAAGACTCATCTTCCTGTACGCTTTGATAATAGTCCCTTTTGAATTGTTCTTGGGGCTTTGCAGTTTTCCAGAGACTGAAACTGGCCATGTAACCATGGAAATTGTGCCCGGAGTTAGAGTTGTCTCCACCGATCATCAATGTCCTGCAAGAGCTCATGAACGCACTGTGTAGATTCCCCAACTGTCCAGTGCTGCCTCCAACTTTGGCCCCATTCACGTACAGCATCATGTGATGGCCATCATAAGAGGCAGCAACGTGTGTCCAAGTGTTGACATGATAACGCTGGTGGGCAAAGACTGTGGTGGCTTTTCTAGCTCTGTCTGTCCGCAGAGAGAAGAAAAAGCGTGGGTCCTTGTTTCCCAAGTATTCCACCGATTGAATGCCAATTATCCACCCCTTGTCACTGAGCGAATGGGAACAGTTATCAAAAAGCCCTGTAAATAAAGACATAAAAGAAAATGTCATTCATACATGAATTGGCTAGAATTCACTGCAGTTCTTCCCATCCATCTGTCTCCGGTGTATATGTATGGTCCATTATATATGTGGAGAAAGATACAGCAGTATATTTATAAATGTTCCTGACACCAAGTTAAACAACCAGTCAGTCACTGAGCAAAAATCAGCTGTGGGACAAATTCTAATCCAAACAAATAATGGAACATAGGAACAGGAGTAGGCCATTCAGCCTTTTGAGCCTGTTCCGCCATTCAATTAGATCATGGCTGATTTGTACCTCAACTAATCTTGTCAATTCCAATTTCTCATTTTTTCCCCATATCCCTTGACACCCTGACCTACCAAAAATCGATCAATCTCACTCTTGAAGGTGTGGATGGATCCAGCATCCACAACCTTTTGGGGGAAAGAATTATAGATTTCTACCACCCTTTGAGAGAAAAATTGTTTCCTGATTTCATTCTTAAATGGCCTGGTTCTAATTTTAAAACTATGCCCCCTTGTTTTGGATTCCCCCACCTGAGGAAATAGCTACTCTGTATCTACCCTCTCGAATTCCTTTATCATCTTAAACACCTTAATCAAACCCACTAGCTCCCCATGTCCCAAAGGATCGAGTTCAAGATGCTCACCCTTTTAAAGCCCTCCATGCTCCAGAACCCACCCTACCTCTGTGACCTACTAAACCCTTACAAACTCCCTCCGCTCACAGGCATTGACCTGCTTTGTGTCTCCCGCCCTGCATTAGTAGGGCCTTCAGTCGTTCAGCCTCTCGAACTCCATCCCAGAGTTCCTTTGCCTTGCCCCTTCCCTTGACTACTTCAAATTCTGTCTCAAGTCCTTCCTCTTTGACCATGCTTTCGGTTTCTTCCCAACCCCACCCCCTTAACCGCACCCCCTTACTCCCACCTCTCTGGAATCCAACCCTCAGCTCAGATGCAAAACCTCAACTGTCCAGTACTTTGGGACATCCTCCCGACATGAAAGGTGCTTTATAAATGCGAAAGGCTCAGGTGAAACTAAAAGATTGGAAAAAATGCTTGTGAATCTGTGAAACAGACTCCCAACTAAAGAAACAAATATGTCGATTAAATCCTTCAAAAAATAAATGGAAAAGTACCTGACTGAGAACAGTATTGTGCGTTAAAGGGAAGAGTACAAAGTGACACAAGCTACAGGGTGTCCACAAAGTCCTCTTACACCCGATTACAAAACAGTGATATGAGACTATGGAGGAGCTTAAACAAGCTGTCAGAGATGCATTTCGCCTCCTCACTCCGTCCATGTTATGGAAGATGTCTCACTGAATACGGGGACCGACATGAAAGTAATGGCACTCACTCCCATCAATCCTCTGGATGTCTAAATACAGTTAAACACTTGGACTGAATACAATTGAGTACTTCTAAATACAATTATCATCATTCTTCCACATGTTTCAGGTGTTGGTCAGTACAATCTATTAAAAGAATGGGGGTAACAGGACTTTGAGGACTCTGTACTCAGATACAATTATTTCTCCAATCAAGAGAGAACGAATGCTGTCCTTGGCAGGCAAGAGGCCAGGGTTTAATAGTGGAGACATGAGAATATTTTGTATTTTTTTTACTGTTACCTTTGGGGATCAAAGAATATTTATGCAGAAGATTTCGCCAGGTGACAAAGGTTATAGGGGTGGAATCTTATAGTTATAGTTTAGGTATTACATCCTCTGTGGAAAGAGGGAGGTTGATGATTCAAACAGCCTTTGCTCATCTCTATGTTTTATTTTTTCATTGCCTTCCCCAACGTACTCCCTTATCCAGTCATCTGACAAGATGAGGCCCCACTCATCTGCAAACTGTCGTGTGTGGGGATCTGTCAGCACTAGGAGAGGCATGATTATATTCATTGTGGGGGTGTGGTGTAAGAGGCAGCAGTTCAGCCTGTTTTCTATCAGGCCCCTTGCTGTCTTCCTTCTCTGAATCTTTTGAATCCTCTGTAAAAACTACTTTGCGCGTGAAAGGCACTCGCTGCATGGCATAAAAGGCAGGGCATTGAGCCATGTGTGCAATAGGATGGGCCAACTTTGGGGCCATGTCTGGGATTGCCTTCAGGCCTTGCTGGTGCTTTGCAAAGCTTTCCAGTATGGCTTCCTCTCAGTGGTAAAAAAGAGATTTTCACAGTAGAGGAAAGCTTTAAAAGTCAGCAATACAAGTCAATGGGAATTCCTTATATCCCGAGCCAGGCACATTTGCCTTGAGCTGCAGAATTGGAGCATTATGTACAAAACTTCAAAGCTTGAGTGCTAAACAATTTTAACACAATTTTAATAAGGATATCATTCTTATTAGTTTGGAAACAAGCTGTAATGGAGGCTTATGTGTATGTTGCCTGACACCAAATTTCCTTGAACTAGAATAGAATTACTAAAGGTGGATTGGTGCGGATTTTGTCTCAAGAGCATACCATACTCTGATTTTGTTTTAGTATTAGCTGCAATATTGGGCTCTAGTCATGAGAGTATTTAGCATTAAGGTTTCACTATTGTCATCGTGACAATGAAGCCCTAAAGCCAAATACTCTCATGACTAGATCTGCACGAGACTATGTGCATCATGGAAATACCTGGATTTCGTCTCCCCAGCCTTTTGAGCTAAAGCAGAATCCAAATCGACCAGTTTTACCTTATCGAGATATTCCTGTGAATAATTCCAACCTGATCACAATTTTCTTGCGGAAAATTCTCTTGAGAAAAATAACCAAAAATGATGAGGAACAAATCGCTTATACAGAACAACTAGCCAAGAGGGTTACTTCATTATGTCAGAGTATTTAAAGAAGAGTGTCCTGGTGTTTTCCCTTTGTATTATAATATGTTGTTTAACTAGATACTGGGGTTAACAGAGAACAGAATTTGACCTCTGATCTTCCACTGCTACAAGCTGAAGGCAGTTGATATGGATTGTACTACTAAAATCAATGAATTGTGCTTTATGTGTGGTCATTGTGTCAATTGTTTTGCATCTTACCAATCTCTCTTCCCTATTTTTTAGCCTTCATTGCTTTCTTTAGCAGGTTATTTGGCCACAGTAAAAACCGCAGCCAAACCAGAGGTATCTTCACTCACGAGATGATGTGGTACTTTAGTAACACTAAAAGTTTATAGTGCTTGGGGAAGGGTGGTAGGGGGAGGGGGGGTGGTAAGCAGCATCTCCTTGGAGCTCGGTTAGCGACAAGGTAATCTGCTCAGCAACAGAATGTCAGAACCAGTGGTCTTGATATTCTGGTACCCAAGCCAGGTGGGTATTCCAGGGCACTGATGATGACAAATCAGATGGCCTGGCCTATTGGCAGGATTTGGAGGAGAAGACCACTCACTAAAACCAGCAATTCTTCCAATTCAGCTCCTGTTAGCTTTGCAACCCAAAGCTCTAACAGGTAGGATGATCTGGATAAGCAGTGAGAAGTTTGCCAGACAGTGCTCTGAATGACAAGTTAAGTAGTTTTGATTGGTACCCCGATATACCCTGAGGTCCCCAAGCAATCACCCTTACCAACCTGCACCTAGTACTCTCCAGAATTAGGTAAGCTGGGTGGGTCCCTCCAAGGAGAGGAAACAGGGAAATCCCCATGCATAGGTGCCTTTCATGAAACTCTCAGAGTTTCATGAATGTTTGAATGTTGGCACAGGACTTGATCATGGAGATCATCACAATTGAGCCTGATCCTATCCTCACCTAAGGGGGACCCATACAAACCTCACACAAAGGTTTCTGGAGGAGTTATTAGGCAATGGTCAGGATCAGAAATCCTAGCTCAAGATTTTTTTCTGTCCAACCCAGGGACAATGAGGCTCATTGAAGCACCTGTTTACTTCCCCCCCACACCCGATGATATCAGACAGGTCTCTGATCACTGTTTTCGAAACATATTAGAGTTTCCAACTTCAGGGAATTAAAATACTAGTCAATTTGTGAGGAACAGTAAACTAATGATGCTGGCATGTGGAAGGAAGATCCAGGCAGGATTTCTTTACCACTGATTGTGTCCAATAACCATATGATCAATAGATGCAATAGTGCCATCTCGTTGCAAAAGATCAGTACTGCATATAATTAATTCCTTTATAAACACGTAGACTTTAGCTGCTTTCAGGTAGTAGTCAAGTGCTCTTGAATGTGAACAAATATCTAAAAATCCTTTGAGAAAAAATAGTCAATTTCAAGTGAATCTCATTAAGGTAAGGAATATCAAATGCTGGAGAATTAAACACTACCCACTATTACATGCACTCCCCAAGTCAGTTACAGTACAAGTTTGAGTTAGGCTCCCTGTATATGGGATTTAACAACAACAACAACAAATTACACTTGTATAGCATCCTTCACGTCGGAAAGACGTCCCAGGGCGCTGGGACTAAACTAAAGATCCATCTGTGCAATACAAGCACCTCAACACACTGAGCCATGGAGGAGAAAATCTGCCAAGTTACCTGTCCATCACTGTTATCCGAGGATCCTACTTGAATGTCTGTGCGTGTGTGAAAGTTAGGCAAGCACAGGATCAAATTCAACTACGATGCTCTCCACAGTAAACTAGTTTGCCAACATTCACGATCTGGATTTTCACATGCAATACTTGAGTAGAATACTGGAGAGCAAGCCAAAATAAAATATTGCACAGCTATACTTTATCTATTTCTATAATTCACAGGTGTGGCTCAGCATTTTTATTTAAAGTACTGTCATCAGTTTTGATGTCCTTATATCAATATCAAGGTGCCTTGTAGTAAAGTCAGCAGCCTGCAACAATTCAAACAATTGCAACAAACACAATTCAACTTGATGCCATCAGAAATTGGTAATCTAGGACTCGAGAGTAAAACTATGAAGAAGATGATTTTGAAATATTGGTCAGAGCCCCAAAACTTTCATTAAATTCAGTTAGAAAGATTTGAGACAGTAAGTAAACATCCTGTGAAAATCTTCCAAGGATATTGAGAACATGAATGATGAGGGCAAGATTGATCATGAACAGCAGACCAATAAATTCTGTTGTAGCATCTTACCCATGTCACTGAGGGAATCTAGATGAGCCAACCACACTGAAGTATAAATTAGATGATTTAAACTTCAACCAGTTGGGGCCATTTATAATAGAGACTTGCAGATTTCAGAATGAACTAAAATGGTCATGACCATAGCTTTTTTTAACAAGTTTTAGAGAGAGGCTTACCTTTTAAGGTAAAATAATTAAAATACTATAACAGGCAGAGAAAGCCACACTTTTACAATAATAATTTGTGTTGTAGGATCCTAACTCTATTCCTAACTTGTGCTGTACCTGATTTGTGGAGTACATTTAATAGTTCATTTAATAAATAAAAGACAATTAAGAAAGAACCAATAAGATTAAAAACAGGCAGTACAAAGGGACACTGGGAGTGGGACAAATTGGTGTGGTAATGGTTAGTGAATGGGAAGGTCCCTAAAAAAGAAATTTACTAACACACTCAAGCTTTGGATTGAGTATTATTACACCTGTATTTGATAAAGCACATGAAAAACATCTCAGCTGTTACTAAGTATAAGGACTGTATTTAAGGACAAACATGACAGCCATTTTGCACCCATCTCCCGCAAATGGCTATGAAGGATATGACCATTTTATCTGGAGGATTTTTAGTCGAGACACCTGGGAAAAACTCTCTCTTCAACAACAAGAAAATTACAAACAGTGCCATGGCATCTTTAACATCAACCAGAGCAGGCAAACAGGACATTAACTTGACATTCGCAATCCAAACAACTGCACCTCTGACAATGCAGCACATTCTCCCAGTACTGTACTACACTTGACTGTCAAGCCAAGTAGAGTGTCAAGCCTAGAGCTCCTAACGTAGGTTTGAATCCTCAAACTCTGATTCATGAGAAAGAGGGAACCCTGAAACTCTAACACAAAGGTATCACTAGAAAAGTTCTCTTTGAATATTAGAACATAGCAGATACAATCATTATACAGGTTTTTAATTACAGGTACTGTCAGAACTGTCAATTCGGGGGGCCCTGGCATGAGGAACAAATATCCAGACTTTGCGGTTGATTATCCAAGGATAACAAAATGTTCCCAGAATCAGGCCTCCCACATATTCATAAAATATCTTCAGGAAAAACTTACTACAATATAATTTAACAACTCACCAGTGTCTGCAACATTGTTAAGTATATAGCTTGAAACCAAATACCAAGAGGAGGCACAAAGCCAGAAAATATGTTTCCAATTGGTCTGCACATCATGTCTAATGCAAAGCAACACAGAATCCCAGTGGCTATTTAGAATTTGGTACCAGTGTCATACACACAGTAATGCATATAGAATGGCTTCAAATGCTATCATACAGCAGATTACACAATTTGTCTAAGAAATATATGCCATTCTACATGCATTACATATTGGAAAAATTCCAAAGACAGCTCGAAAGTGTAAACTTCTCTCTGCTATTCTTAGTATGCACCATAACCGTCCACAGCTGTGTCCAGAAGTTGACACAAAGATAAGTTCTAGCTACACACAATGACAGACATGAGTAATGATTCTTTTAAACTCAGTGAGCAGTGAGCGCTAGAAAGCCCAGCAATAATAGATGTGAAACTTGAAATTCCACCTTTTCTTAGCCTGCAAGTCTATTTGGTCTTACAATTTAAGATTGTGTAGCAGAACTGTGGAAAATCTTCGAAAACATTAATTTGGAAACCAGTTTATTTTTTAAGAACTACAGAAAATGATTCCAAATTTTGAATTGAATTGAATAATTTTTCCACAATTCGGTACTACCTTGAATTTTAGGATAAAATGATATTACATGTTAGGTCTAGGTGGAATCTTGATACAGCGCCTTATCACATTGTTGAGAAATATCAAAGCGCTTCACAGAATATATTATAAAGTGGATTTTTACACGGTTTGACCCATTCACCCCCCCACCCACACACCTGTCATACACCAAACATCAGGATTTTAAAAAAAAACGGAATAAACTCAAATCACCTTTGCCACGTGTTTGATTCTACACACGGTGAATAAATACAGTTTGAAGAATGTACCTTTTTTGTAATTGGACCTGAGAATTCTAGAGAGATAATTGAATGACTCACCTCACTACACTGTTAGAAAGAGATAATCCGCTCTGGGTATCCACCAGCATTCAAAAATTTGAAGCCATTTACTTGGAGTTGGCTTTAACCCAACATGAGGAGATGGGAGTTACTACCTCCACTGAAAAGCAATCTTTAGGCTGGAATATTGAACACTGGTCAGCCATTCACTGCACTTACACCAACACACAGCTCAGTCATTCGAGCATCCACGGGCAAAAAAATCCAGAAACATGGAATGAGAAAAGGCCAACAAATCCACTGCTTCAGTACGTTTTGCAAAATCTCAGGGTAGGATAAGCTCCAGGGCACTGCTGATGACAGCACAACTTATCGGCAGTCACTGGGGGCAAGGAATCATCCCACTCAGCTCCTGTTACCCCTGCAAGCTAAAGCCCTAACAGGTAGGGTTGGCATAGGGGGACACGTAGTGGGAAAGCTTGAAGGACGGCGATATCAATGGCAAACTATGAGGTTTTCGTTGGTCAGACTCCAACAGTAGCCCAATGCACATGCTGGGGTCCCCAATCCTTGGCTTTTGCCAACCTGCACCTCATACTTTCTGGAATTAGGTAAACTGGATGCATCCATCCAGGGAGAGAGTGTGCATTCCAATCTATCAATCTATCTCTGCAATGTGTAGGTGTAGGTGGGATACATGGAATTCTCAGTTTGAGTTGGATACTCTTAAACCTGGTGATGGATTTCCGCATGTGTCAGACACCCGGCTAGCCCCAAAAATTAATTTTAAATAAATAACCTCAAAGGAAAGCATTTTGAATGGTCTGAAGGTCTTTGTTCCTCCAAACCTTGCTTTTTATCTTGTGAACAATTCCATGTTTTCCCTATTCGAACAAACAAACCGCAACCCGCACCCCCCCCCCCCACCCCGCACCCCCCCTACACACACACACACCAAATGTTTCGCAGCACAGAAACCATGTATATCGCCTGAGGTATTTGTTCATCTCCATCTATAGTTATCCATAACAGTACAATGGGTTTCTTTCATCACATCATCCTTCACTTTTCTTAAACACACCCTGGAGAGCTGCAAAGTTGACTTGAGGGCCAATTCCACCATTGTTCTATAGTGTGATGACACCAGGGTTATTCCACAATCCAACAGAGATCAGTACAGTTCAAGGGAAACAAGAAGCATTGATTGACAATTGGGATTAACACAAGTGAACAGAAAGTTCAAACTGAACTGGAAATGATCCCGTTCCAATAAATCTGGGGAAAATCTTCAGGTTGTGTTTTTAGGTTTCCAAGGCATGAAGAAATGAGAAAAATCCAAGAGTTTATAAATAGCATCTCTGTCCAAAACCCTGGCATTGTTCACATTGTTCTAGTGTTTTGTCACATTAGTTTTGATTTGTATCACCCACAAAAAGATCTCCTAGATGCCTTGGCTTGAATCTCCCACAATAAGATAGCACCACTGAGAGAAGGAGCATAGCAGAGACAGAGAGCGCAAGCAAACCACAGAGAAAAATATAGATGAATTATGCACCAAAAGAGAAAGAAAAGATCAGAAAGGGGGAGAGAAAGAGAGAGAGAGAGAGAGAGAGAGAGTGAGTGCGAGCACCACAGAAAGAGGCTGAAAGAGAGCCCTCCACTGGAAAGGAAAGCGATCGAGAGAGAGACAGAGAGAGAGAGAAAGCAAAAACAACAGTTAGAATAACACAGAGAGATACTTTTTCTTGATTTCCAATAAAATTCAAATGTTTTCATAAGGGGAGAAAAAACACAATTCTTCAGCCCACTCTGTATATTTTCCTTCCATTATTTAATCATCACTCAGTGAAGAGTTGAAAATGAATTAGCTGACAAACATTCCGAGAGAGTGAGCTAATCCAAACTGGCCCAAGTCTCCCAGTGTACTTGAGATAAGCAGCCGCGGCTCCATTAACAACTAAGTGCAGAGAATCAATTAGTAATAAATAAAAAGAATCAACTAAGTACATCAGTGACAATAATTCACTCATCATTCTTGTATTTCATGCATACTTTCTCCCGATACTGCCAACCGTGTTCCACAATTGCACGTTAGGATAGGAGGCAGATTCTTCTGTATCCTTGAAAGCTATTTATGAGGCACATAAGTGCACAGGAAAGGCAAAATTGATATTCATTATTGAAAGGGTTAAATCACTAGGGTTCCAACTTAGTTCTAAAAAATGTTCTGGAGTATCTTATATTGAAGTAAGGAGGAGAGAAAAGCATGGGACCCATTTGTAAGGTTATGCATGTCCCTGGGTGTCCTATGCTGGAGTCAGGGACAGAGTTGAGCAAAGCTGAATAAAGTATAGGACACTGTGCCACAGTTAATATCGAGTGCCTCAGGATGTTTTGTGCAGGAAGAGTTAATGCTGAATCAAATATAGGGCACTCTTTGCGTATACGCAGCTTTATACTGGAGTTGAAGGAGGAGGCAGTTGGTTAGAGTGCTGATTCCCCTGCAATGTAGAGAACTCACAGCTTTGTGAGATTCTCTGATAAAAAAAATTCACTCACCAGAAACGTAGTCTCCGAAGTTAAATCTGTGTACAATCTATTAATGGATGACGGTTAATTATAAGGGTTGTGAAACAGCCACATCTCTATTAATGGTGAAATTTGGGATTTCCCCATTGGCTAGGGTGCAAATATACCATAGTGTGGTACTGAGCCATACACACCAGGTGGTTAATACTTTGAAAACAGTATATTGTAATAGTTTGTTTCAGTGCAACTATAACTATCTATCTCAGGAACGACTGGCATTGTAAATCAGAATATATTTTAAACTTGGCAGTGTGGGAAGGACCCAAAGTGTTGTCTTTTCTCCCGATGGTTCATACTGAGGCTGTCTGCCGGCACTGGAAGTCTATTAATATTCTTGTAATATTTAGAGTGGCAAAATGTCAAGGAGGTAGAAATAGAAATGAACTTCACAATAAGTTATCAAAACATCAGCTGGCTATTGGGGCCCTACCTGTTTATCATTTCTAACTAGATTCTGGCAATGGGGTTTTCAACTTGATGTTGACAGGTTTTGTACAAAGATGGGCTGCATTCAACGTCTTCCACTTCTAATAGTCCTGATTTAGTCAAATGGGTGCAGCAGGTACACATTTTCCTAACTTCCGCATATGCATTTGTATAATTTTGTAGTTGTAACGGAACACTGAGCTCCTACTATCGTTGAAATTTATCCAGCGAGAAGTTGGGCCATACAATTTGGGAAGGCATTAGCAAACGTCAAACAATCACTAGTAGTAGGAGAAAATAGGCCAGGTTTCCCTGTCTCTATCACTTATCAGCGCTGGAAGAGCTGACGTTGTCGAGGACAGGGTTGGGCTCCCTGAGTCGCATATTCCACACTCACCTCTCTCTGTGTAAAGTATTTCAATCTGAATTCTGTTCACATCATCGAGATGACACAAAGTACTTCATGGGTGTTACAGTAAAGTACAATGAATGTATATGTAGGCAAACGCGGCAGCCAATTTGCACATAGCGAATGATCCAATTTCATCTGTTGCCCAGGACACAGGAAAAATTCCTCCTCTTTTTGAATAGTGCTGTGGGATCTTTAACAAACATCCAAACAGACAAATGGGTCTCGGTTTCAAATCCCATCGCCTCTAACATTGTGGGACTCTCTCAGCACTGCACTGGAGTGTCAGCCTGGACTATAACCTCAAGGTCCTGACCTGCGGCTTGAACCCACAACTTTCGGAAGTAGAGTGGAAATGGGTTGAAGATAGACAAAGCAAGTGAATGTCTGTTGGTTGAGTCCTATGCCCACTGAGTCACCAAGGAAAGCCTACTGGCCTTGTCACAATGCTACCATAACTCATCGGCGTGTATTGTAATCTTTGTTTAAAGTTTAGGCAATTTTCTGTTGAGACTAACTTAAGCGTGTTCAAGTTTTCAAAAAAGCGTTTTTCGCAAGATTGCACTGAGTAGGCTTTCTATACCTCAAGCAGAAAACTGTCAGACAACGAATTATAGGCTTGGAGTCAATCTTCACTTAAGATACACACTCGGATCACACAGTCTGAATGAAACTCAAAAGGTGTATTTCACAGGGTAGTTAAAAACATTTGCTCCTTGTATGTTCACGTATGTGACAAGCTGTTGGTTTTGCAGAAGTAATTATGCCCCCACTATCCAGGTGGATAAAAGCAGGCAAAATTACGTCTTGCTTGTTTTTGAGCAGTTTTCACTCGAACCAGCCAAGATGGGGAGAAGTCAGTAATCAGTCTTTTCAAGCTTTTGCCAAGGTGTCGGGGGATGAATTCACCTCGCCAACTGATCTGTCAGTGAACTTGTTGTTAGCAAGTTACTGTGAATAAATCAACGATTCTCAGAAACATTTCTCTGAAAAAAAGAGGCTTTTAGACTTCTGTTGATTTGAGGAAAGGGAGGCCTTAATAATTATGGTTGATGTCGCACTTTATCACTTTGAATTATCTCAAAGTGCTCCACACAATGAGTTATTTGAGGCACAATGAGCATTATGATGACAAAAAGGCAGCTAATCTCTGACAATAATGTCCACTCCATAAAATTAATTGTAATTTTTCCCCCGATTCCCATATATAAGGTTGACTGGAGCCAATGTTTGGAGTCCCAAGAGTGTGAGTTAGGATACTGCTATAAATGATCGCGACTGTATATTTTTGTAGGTGGATGTGGCAGCCAATTTGTCCCACAAACAGACATGAAGTGAATAACTAATTTTATCTGGAGGACTGGAAATTCCCTTCTCTTTTCGAACAATGCATCCACCTGAAGGGATAGACGGGTACTTGGTTTTATGTCTCACCTGAAGGATGGCCCCTCACAAGATCAGCAGATTGGTTTTCAATGCAAACCTGTGTAAACTGTATAACACATTTCACGTCAGGAGGATGTCTCAGAGCAGGAAAGGACAGGAGCTGCAGTGTTTCTGGATAGTCTGCAAGAGCTGGGTAGTCTCCTGAGCAGAGAGTTGGTGTTTCCCACCAAATTCTGTTCCTTTCAACTGTTTTCTTGCAAAGATTTAGCAAGAATGTACAGCATGGAAACGCGGCATGTGGCCCTACCGGTCTGCCGGCATTTATTTTCCACACGGGTTTTCACCCATTCCTTGCTGCCTTCCATACCCTTCTATTCCCCTCCCCCTCATGTGAAGGACTAGCTTCCTCTTGAATGCATCTTTGATTTCTTTGAGAAAGCATTACATGGAATTTATATCCTGGAATGCCTTATCGAAGATAGTGGTTGAGCAGTACTTTATGGAATTAGGCAAGCAGGGTACATCCCTCTTTTACAAGGTAATTTTAAAAAAATACTTGATAAGGAAAAATCTAAAAGGGTTTGAGGCAGGATTATTCCGGGGATAAGAATCCCTTTTTAAAAAATAACACAAATAAACAATAAATAAAATTATAATAATTTAGTCAATCAATCCACGACTGTTTGTGGGAAACTGCTGTGAGCAATTGGCTGCCAAGTTTCGCCCACAAAATATACAGTCAATTCACAGTATATTCTGTGAAGTGCTTTGAGAAGTCTAGAAGACGTGATAAGACATTATATCAAATGCAAGGATTATTATTATTATATATATACATTTTCTCATCTCTGTCCTGACGGTACTGTTTTTTTCTGGGATACAGGAACTGTCCACCCTCTCATATCTTCTCCAAGTTATCACCAAGATTATTATTATTATTATTTTATACTGCAACTCCAGTAGTGAGATACAAAGCATGAACTATGGGCAGACACAGGGTAGGAGAATGTCAGATGAGACTCATAATACATCCTGG
Organism: Callorhinchus milii; assembly: GCF_018977255.1. NCBI lineage: Eukaryota > Metazoa > Chordata > Chondrichthyes > Chimaeriformes > Callorhinchidae > Callorhinchus > Callorhinchus milii. The sequence goes on along the minus strand of NW_024704746.1, from coordinate 6,933,218 downwards.
AGGTTTCCGAATTTCACTGGTTCTCTAATTGTAAGCTGGCCCTCTCAAAACAAGCTCAGAACCTCTCTAGTTCAACTCTATGTCTTGTGCAAACAAAACGTCCGGTTGGTAGGCTCAGGGTTTCTGGCACAAGCAGTGTTGATTTATAAAGTGGACAAAGCGAGGCTCTGGAAATGAGCAGCAGGCATTTGCTCACAAAGCCCAGTAGGAAAGATGCAAAGAGAAAGGGCCAGCTGCCAGCCTGAAGCACATAGAACGCCATGGTTCTCAATATCGGGTGGGTTTCCTATAAAGGGAGCAATACCAAAAGTTAGGCACTTCTGCATTTCCCACTAGAAGTTTTTCTACCGCTTGAAATAACTGGAAACGTTTCTTTCTTTTATTTATTTGCTCAGAATAACTGTTATTCATCCTTAACCAGGACTTTGCACTGTGCTGTAGAGGTTCATGGAGCCGGACAGTTAGAACTGCCAGACCTGCTATTCAAAGATAAACCAATGGTAAGAGCATCTCTAGGATCTGTCATTTATATCCCTGTCTTCACCCACCCCCCTTTCCCCCTCCGCCTCCCAACACAAACCCACCGCCCATCGACAGGTTCCTCTCCATTTGCACATTGTCTCCATCTAGTGGCTGAAGGTGGACATCAGCTTCAACCACTTCAGCGATAGATGATCCTTGAGTGACAGGTAACGGAGGCCGAACATGTCACCACAAATGGCTTCTCCTCCACCCCCCGCACTGTCTCATGTGGTGTCCCTCAGGGCTCTGTCCTCGGTCCCCTCCTCTTCACCCTCTACATGCTCCCCCTTGGTGACATCATCCGCAGACATGGAGTTAACTTCTCTTTGACCGTGCCTTCAGCTCCCCTCTCGACTCTCTTCCCCCTCCTCGCTCCCTCCCTTCCCTCCCCTCACCCTGACCATTTCCCCCTGCTCGGGTCCTGACCCAACTGTGCAGCGCCTTGGGACGTCCTCCTGACGTGAAAAGCGCTTTATAAATGGAATCTTGTTGTTGTTGTTGTTGCTGTTGTAAGTGACAACATTGAGTGCCCAAACTTCAAGCTGTCCTGCTATCTGTCCCCTCCTGGGGCCTTCATACATTTTCAGTGTTAAAAGTAAAAGTCTACAGTTGTAGAGACTCCAAATATACATCATATTTGGTTAAATACAATTGTATTTTTTAAAGGGTGATTGGCAGCCAGTCTAAAACCTGGAGTAGACAAGTCTATTCCTCCTCTTTACACTACACCCCATGTTGATGTACACAGGCTACCGAATGCAATATTTCTCATTGCTTGAGAATATATATTGCCGACAACCATTGCAGCTTAATAAAAAGAATTAGAATTAAAAAATGCGTCACAAGATGCGATGTAATATTTTGTCATTAATCTTGCCACCAAGATTATATTGGGGAGTGGTGTAACTAGAATTACATTAAAATATCCTATTGGCTGCATTTAACCGAAAATACTGGCTGCCATCTGGGGGAGGAGTATTGGAAGGGGCATCAAAACCAAGGTTAGTTTTATCTCCACGCTTTCCAGCAGATGTCACTGGACAGCAACACGTTGTGAGAGAGTGAGCTACAAGAGCAAGTTGAGACAAGTGTTTGAATCAATCCCCTGCCAACTGTAGGAAACAGTGACCTTTTTGTTACTGGTTTAGAGCAACTTTAAGCGCTGTTTGATAAACCCAATCATACATTTACAGTTTGTGCAGAAAGGGAATAATAATATTTCTTGCACTTGGCGCCTTTCACGCCAGGAGGATGTCTCAAAGAGTTTCACAGGATATACTGTAAAGTGGAGTGACTGTATAATGTGTGGGTGAACCTGACAGCCAATAGCCATGGAATGAAAGAATGATTTTATTGAAAAGAGGCTTCTGATCTTAGATAGCAAGGTTGCCTCAAACAATACGATTGTCCTCCATGTTCTTAGGTTGGGAAAAGGAAAAAGTAAGAAAGCCACTCAGTTGTAAAGTGAGTGCATTTGGAGAGAAGCGGACAAAATCCAGCTTGGCTGTGACTGTGATGGATCGTCTGGCTTTGAATAATAATAATCCTTGCATTTGATATAGCACCTTATCAAGTCATCAACACAACTCTGTAAAATGGTCTGACTGTATTTTGTGGGCACTCAGTTGCACACAGCAAATACACTGCAAGCTTTTCACTATAAGCTCAGACATGAAGAATGGCTATTTAGGCAAGAGTCAGCACCTTCACATGGGGCCCGGAGATAAAGGATACATTCAACTAAAAGCTATTTTATGCTGCAGGATTTGCATCCACAATATTGTTCCTGAAAAGCAGAGAATGCACAGTGAATACTGCTGTGACACAATGGAAACAACGGATTTGTGGAGTTCTGAAGCGTATTGGTTAGAGCACTTGCCTCACAAGCGAGAGGACGTAGGTTCAATTCCCAGGCGGGGCGAAATGTTAGGCAAGTTTCCTTACTCCACAAGCCTCTGTTACATAGCAGTAAGTAGGAACCTGGTTGTTAGTCGATTGGTGAATCGCTTTTCCGTTGGGTAATAATCCCTTCTAAAAAATAATAATAATAATAATAATAATCCTTGCATTTGATATAGCGCTTTTCACGTCAGGAGGACGTCCCAAAGCGCTTCACAGAACACACTGTAAAGTGAATTGACTGTATATTTGTGGGCGAACGCGGCAGCCAATTGCGCACAGCAATGTCCCACAAACAGTCGTAGATTGAAAATGACCAATTTATTAGTGTTTTTGGTTTTGGAGGGATTAGTATTAGGTGTGTGGAGTAAGGAAACTTGCCCAAGGTTTCGCCCTGCCTGGAATTGAACTCAGGTCTCTCACTTGCAAAGCGAGTGCTCTAACCACTGAGCTACAGGACTCCATTTGCTCAATCAATCCATGACTGTTTTGGGACATTGTTCTGTGCAATTGGCTTCCATGTTTCACCCACAAAATACACAGTCAATTCACTTTACAGAATATTCTGTGAAGCACTTTGAGACATCTCAAAGACGTGATAAGGTTCTATATCACATGCAAGGCTTATTAAGAGCTCTACCTACCAGGATACAGGCCTGTGTATGTAGCTTGTAATGCAGGAATTTCTTGAGCTTAACCTTGTTATCATGGGGCTGGAGATTGCAGGCCAAACCATACACCATGGTAAGAAGGGGGAGCGGAGTAAAATCAAAGGGTACAATCCACCAACTTGAATCTCCGAGCAGCCTTTATTCAGTACAGTTCAATACAAAGGGGGCCTAAAAGGGGCAAAGCAAATTGGGAAAGAAAGGGGGGGATAAAATACAGAATGAATGGGTGCTCTGGCAACAAAGCCTCTTAACTTGTTAAAACAAGTTCCCATTAATTGGATTCTGCTGTGTAGGAGGAAGAAAAATACTTTCTCCCATTGACTGCAGCCCCCTGTCAGATTTACCACACATAAAAAGGTTTTTCTGATACCTCACTCACTCATCATAAAACAATCGATTTGCTTGTTCTGCATGACATTAACCCGCTTTGAAATGGATCCAGAGAGCATCTGATCCACAACATTTGAGCCGTATTACATTGAAGAGAAAAATAATTAACGCTGAAATATGATTTAGCAAAACGACAGTTGAAACAATAAAATTCTACCAAAAACAGCAATGGACAGTGTCATTCTACTCAGATTACTGGGGGAATATTAATACGTATTATTGCTCCCTGCATGTAATTGATATTAATAGTCTGTGGTGGCATTATGGCATAAACGACACATAGTAAATGTCTATTTACATAATTGGCTAAGCTTACATATATTATTAATAAGTTTAAAACTCTCTCAAGTTTTTATTTACCTATCAAAATCACCATTTGATATAAGTTACAAGGAAAATGAGAATGAGAGGGTGATTGGGTTCTTTAGCAGAGATAGCACATCAAGCCTTGCAGAACACCAACTCCTGAGAATTTGTACCCCTCACCTCCCACTGGGGAGGCCATTTTTTAAAACATTTCACTTCACACATTGTGAGGATTGATAATTCTTTTTTAAAATAAAATAATCTTTGCATTTATATAGAGCCTATAACATTAAAACATCTCAAAGCACTTCAGTTTTCTCTAAAAAGGGAAATCACTATTTTTATTCATTTTCTATTTAATTCACTTTACAGTATATCCTGTGAAGAGCTTTAAGACACCTCAATCACGTGATAAGGCGCTATATCAATTGCAAGGATTATTATTATTACTATGTTAATTTTATAGGCCAAGCCTTTAATCACTATGTCCTGACATACAACAACAACAACAAGATTCCATTTATAAAGCGCCTTTCACGTCAGGAGGACGTCCCAAGGCGCTGCACAGTTGGGTCATGACCCGAGCAGGGGGGAAATGGTCAGGGTGAGGGGAGGGAAGGGAGGGAGCGAGGAGGGGGGAAATGGTCAGGGTGAGGGGAGGGAAGGGAGGGAGCAAGGAGGGGGGAAATGGTCAGGGTGAGGGGAGGGAAGGGAGGGAGCGAGGAGGGGGAAGAGAGTCGAGAGGGGAGCTGAAGGCACGGTCAAAGAGAAGACATAACCTCTAGAACGCACTGCCTTTATCACTCTGCTTCATCCACTGTCTGTAAAACCCACATTAAAACCTACCTTTTTAACCTTGCCCATGATCACCTTCCTATGTGAATGGCGCTATATAAGGGCAAGTTGTTGTAGGTAGCCATCAAGGAGAAGCAGAGGACAAAATACTTCGAGGGCAACACAAGAAACAGGATGTTCCACAAATGAGTTGCCTTGTCATCAGAACACAAGGGGTTAACTAACGTTAACTATGAGGGCTGATTGACATTTCAGAATTCAAAATGCAAATTATTTGCGAAAAAGATGCTAATATATTATACAATTGGTATTGTGCTTTCTCTTCTCACTTTTAAGTTCCTTTTCATGGACTTATTTCTCTTTCTCCCTCCAAGGCTAGGATCTGCGACTTGAACCTGTAACTCACCATTGCACAGCATCAGTAACCCACCCCACCCCAAACATTCTGAATCTCTTATTACACGTTGTTTAATGCCAAGACAAACTGGAACTGAATGCTGAATATTTCACTGACACTGTTCCAATAGGACTGTTCTTTCAGCACTGTGCACAGCAGGGCCAAGCAACAGTTGAAGCTCACTTTCACAACGAAACGACGAGGACACACCAATGAGTGTCGTGTTTAGTAAAACCATTGGCAAGGTTTACAAACTCGACTCCCCAGTGAAATAAATGGAGAAGCACAGTGCCGACAAGAATGATAGATGTCTTGCCTTCCTTCCTTTCCCACCCAGCCGCACACAGTAATTCATATCAATTAAGATGAAAGCACTACATAGGTAAGAAATGTCATTTAACACTGCATAACTCATCAATCCATGCCAAATGTTGTGTGATGGCCCAATTGGGTATTACCACACATCAAATGTAATGTGGCACTATATTACTTAGTATACATGTTGTCCAACTTTGGTGGGAAAGTTCCCTTTTGCCTCTCAATTTACCAGCCCTGGGAGGGAAGTGATGGGAGGGCAGTTATGACTACGAGTTATGATTCACTGTGGTGGTCGAGCCAAGCTTAAACTCAGATACTTTAAAGAAAGTCTCTGAAGTCTTAAGCGGGATCTCCTCAGAATTGAACTTGCTCCAAGCTGACATGCCTGGCAAAGAATGTCGGTATCGAGCCAGCCCTCTGTGGCAGTCTGGGTAGTCCAGCTCCTGAGCCAGGTGGATCCACATTAATCCAGGGCACTGCTGATGACAGCAAAGCTCAGCCTGGCAGGACCTGGAAGGGCAGACGAGTCATTGGGGGCAGGGAGCCATCCCACTCATCTCCTGTTAACCCTGCAAGCCAAAGCCTTAATGGGAAGGGTGATCCTGCCCGGACAAGCAACGGGAAAGCTTGCCAGACAGTGATATCAATGGCAAGCCATGTGGTTTTAGCTGGTTAGTCTCCAGCAGTTACCCCAACACATAGTCTGGTGTCCCCAGGCCTTGGCTCTTGCCAACCAGGTTTATCAGTCCTCCACAATGGGAAAAATAAGGAGTCGAACAAAAGAGTTAATTAGCATCAAACTGAACACTTTGCTGCAATTATAGCTTGTGGTGGTGTTTGAAACACGAGCCCAATGGTGGCTGAGGAATAAACCCAACTTTCGACTGGATAGCAATGTATTCATCCCGTTTCACTTGGCACCACATTTTGGTCAACTCAGCTGTGCCCGTGTTGCTCACAGGTAATGAGGCTTTTGTTCTGCGTAGCATTCACGACACACGGGTTTCAGATGCAATATCCTACATTTCATTCAGCCTTTGAATGAACTCACTTTCCTAGGGAACAAACCTCCACCCTACTTGGAAGAGGACTTACTTTTGATATACAGCACACACGTATCGTGCATAAAGCTGCAGAGATCCAGAGGAATTCTATAATTCATTTGATTTTGTTTAAATAAAACATGAAACATCTTGCACAGTGGGTAAGTGCATCTTGTGGTGTGGTACTGAGCTATATAGACAAGGAAGGACCCATTGTTTCAATTTCTGCTCTGTTGTAAACTAGATCATTTCTATTTGGAGCATCAATGCGAATTTTGATAATACTTGGGGTCCCTGGACGAGGAATGGAAACAAAAATCCAAGCCTTAATCCCTGATCCAATGATCCTGGCTGGATAACAATAGCAATGCTTGCGTTTGGAATAGCCCCTTATCCACATCGAAATAACATCTCAAAGCGTTTCACTCTATTTACTGTGGAATGGAGCAACTGTATTTACAGGCAAATGCGGCAGCACAATTGAGCACAGAAACGTCCCACAAACAGCCATTAAACTCGTGACCAATTGCCTTTTGATATAACACCTTACCACGTTTTGAAGAAATCGCAAAGTGCATCACAGAATATACTGTAAAGTGAATTGACTGTATATTTTGTAGATGAAACATGGCAGCCAATTGTTCACAGCAGTGTCTCATAAACAGTTGTGGATTGAGGGACCAAATTATTATGATTATTTTTTTTGACAGGATTATTACCCCCGGAAAAAAGTGATTTGCCAATCGACTAATAACCTGGCTCCTACTTACTGCTAGGTAAACAAAGGTGTGTGGATTCAGGAAACTCGACCAACGTTTCACCCATGCCTGGGAATTGAACCCATGTTCGCTCGCTTTTATTTGGGGGATTATTGGCCCAGCTAGTATTAGGCACAGGCTGGCATGAGACGTGTGAAGCACTGGTTAGCTATGTGTGTGTGGGCATTGGGCAAGGAAAATATTGGGGACAGCTGTGAGATTTCTCCCCACACTGTTCCCCCCTCCCTCTTCCTCTTGTGTGGTTGACCAACCTGCGGGCACTCATTGTCTAGGCTCGCAATGTACCGAATGCCCTCTTGAGCAAGCTTCCAGAGGACCGCCGGTTAAAATGCTCGCCAACAAGAATCACTACCTTCTGGAAAGAAGGACAGGAAGGGGATAAAATTGAAAACAAATGAAACATCTCATATACACTGTAGGTTGCAAAGGATTATTTTACAATTTTTGCAAAGATGGAAGGAAGTCTGTAGCCGAATGCCTTGTTCATAAACGGCACTAAACGCTGCCCTTTGTCAATCAGAACTAAGAACTGAGAGTGGGGAAGAACAAAGGTCAACACAATAAAAGCTAAATGCACAGTTGTAGAGTATTCAATCTCTGCAACAATAGTAAAAACACTGCAAGCCCTCAAGCAATTTTGTGAAACAAGACTTGCTGTGGAGTTCCTCACCTGAGATATGTTATATGAAATAAATTACCCTTATATTCCAAGTTACTGTGGAGCCAAGTACACTCGAAAGCGGCTCTTCAATACTCTGAGACTGTAGGTGTTGTGGGTTCAATCCATGGTATCAGGAGCAATAATAATAATAATAATAATCCTTGCATTTGATATAGCGCCTTATCATGTCTTCGAGACGTCTCAAAGCGCTTTGCAGAATATACTGTAAAGAGAATTGACTGTATTTTTGCAGTGGAAACGCGGCAGCCAATTACGCACAGCAGTGTCCCACAAACAGTCGTGGACTGAGTGACCAAATTATTATCGTTTTGTTTTGAGGGATTATTATCCGGCGTGTGGAGTAAGGAAACTTTCCCAAGGTATCGCCCTGCCAGGAATCAAACCCAGAGTTCTGTGCGAAGCAACAAGGAAACTGGGATTTGCCAACACAAAAGTATTTACCATGCCCCAGATTCTGTCTTTATTGCTTGACCAGACGTCCCTGCTGGGCAGAAAAGCTCCATACAGACCAATATTATCAAAGCCGCATTGCTGCCTATATAGATAGCCTTACAACCTGACAGTGCAAAACACCATGTCACTTAGCATCGCTGCCTCCAGAGATGGATGGAGACCTATCTCATGACTTAGCAGTCTCTGCCTCTGGATATAACAGCAATAATCCATAATTGCAGTGCTGCAAAACATACGCTGCATGTTTCTAAATCTTCAATCCATTTACTCCAAATATTTTAATCCTGATCAAAGCATAGAAAGATCTCCAATCTGCTGGCTCTCCGTTCACTGCAGTCAATCTATTCACAAGAAACCTGATGTTTGAAGTGAAATTGCTTTTGCGTAAAAATAATTTGTGGATTTAATTTTGTTTAATTTGTACTCATTTGACTAAAGAGTCTGTGCTTCTGGAATTTACAATCTGGCCGTTCTATTCGCAAGTTATAGGTTTTCTAATCTGAACACAACATGTCTTAGAAACCAAGAAGCAAGCAACTACTTATGTCCCTGCGTTTACCAAATTCGAGCATGTGCTGACTAAGGTCGCTGTGCTTATTGACGCCTCAACTTATACACGTATGTCTCAACCTATATACAGTATCTGTTTATCAGAACCTAGCTACATACATGCACAAACATACATACATGTCGAACTGTGGTAAATAGTTCAAGGCGATAAGATGTTTGGTTTTGCTATGTTGAATATGTTGGCAGAAGTGGCTGAAATGTTGGTTTTGCAGGGGATTTGGATCAGACAATGCCGAGTAAAGAAGAGATCACGCAGAGATTTCTTGCTATAGGTCCTTGTGAGTTAATGATCTCGGGATTCTATGCGTTTAGACATAATGTGAATCATGTAAATGTTGGTATTTTGTGGAAGAATCAACTATGATAGGGTTATAGTAATACATTGTGTATGGAGTTAATAGTTACGATGTTATAAATGTTGATGCTTATTTGGTGATGGAGGTATGGGTGTTGTTGTATGTTGGTAAAGTTAATGGAAGCATTGCAAGGGTATATGTGAAATATATGCGTTCAAGCCTACATCAGGACCTTCAACTCATCGTTTAAATTCAGCGTAGGGGAGAAAGCTGCACTATAAGATTAGATGTTAAACTGAAGCCCTGTCCATCTGCTTGGGTGAATGGTAAAGATCCAATGTACTCTTCAAAAAGCGAAGAGAGTTTCTCCTGCTAAACCGCAGAGACAAAATTGTGAAATCCATATCAAGGCTGATTCTGGGACATTACTGTGTGCAACTTAACTGCTTCAATCATCTATAAATACACAGCCACTATGCTTTACGCTGCAAAGCATTTTGAAATGTTTTGATTTGATAAGGCACTGTATCAAATGCAATTATTATTATTATTATGTAGATCTATAGCTGTAGTTGCAGATTTGGTACAGACAAATGGAGGTGTTAGCTTGGATAGGAAATTAGTTGAGAGATAAGAGACAGAGAGTTGATATGAAAGAAACCTTCTCTGATTGTCGGGCAGTTCATACTTGAACTTCAATGGCAAAAACCCACAGAATAGTGTTTTGCCCACAAAATATATAGTAATTCACTTTACAGTATATTCTGTGAGGATCTTTGAGATGTCTCAATAATGTGATAAGGCGCTATATCAAAATGCAAGGATTATTATTATTATAAGAACGGTGACCAAAATGTAGTAGGTTGTTAATGTTCAGATAACGGGGGAGTGGGGGGGTGGTGGGTGGGGGGGCGAAATTTGCTGCATGCAAATGGGAAATTTAGGAGCAAGTGAGAGACAAAATTGAGATGACATAGGACAAGACTGTGACTGTGACAACAAGGATCTGCAGAATGAGTGAATGAAAAAACAGGGAAAACTGCAAATGTCTTTATTTCAAACAAGAACCCTGTGACTGAAGTTATTGGAGTAACTGTAATTTTTTTTTATCAATCCTTTATATTAAAATAATCCTTGCATTTGATATAGCGCCTTTCACATTGGAAGATTGTCTCAAATGTACTTCAACGAGCTTTACTGTAAATGTATTCTGTAGCCCCACATTCTGGACTCCATCATATTCTTCATAAATTCAAAGATTATCAACTAAATTATGATTGGTTAATAATACTAGAGCGATTGCTGATATTGCAGTTCCAATACATGAGACTGAGAAACAAAATCCTATCGAATGCAAGGATTAATATAGTCTGGGTTTGTCCATTGTATCTACAAGAAAGCCGTGCCCAATGGAACATACTCAAGAGGATTGATACTGTGTGCATGTAGGTACTTTGGAAGTTAAGAAGCAACAGAGATCAGTTTAGATATGATGAAAGTGAGATTAGAACTGACGAAAGTTGGTTTAGGAGTGACGGAGATTAATTTAGATATGACGAATGTGATCTTAGAAATAATAATAAATAATAATCCATTTGATATAGCACCTTGTCATGTTTGCCGAAATGTCTCAAACTCCGTCATAGGATTTTTCCTGTAAAGTGTAGTGTCTGTGTATTTTGTAGAGAAATGCAGCAGCCAATTTCCACACAGCACTGAGCCACCAACAGCCGTGAAATAATTAAGCATTTTTATCTGGTCAGGACAGCGTGAGAAATTCCCTAGTTTTTGAATAGCACCATCTATAACGTCCACTCAAATTGGCAAACAGGACCTCGATTTAACAACTAATCCAAAGGACAGCATCCCCAACATTAGAGTGCCAGCCGAGGCTTGTGAGTTCAAAGTCCAACATGGGGCTCAAACCCAAAACCTTTTGGCACGTGAAGTGACAGAGGTTAGTTTAGAAGTGACAAGAGGCACATTTAAAAGTGATGGAGATCAGATTAGACAGATGGAGGTTAGTTTGGAAGTGACAAAGGTTAAGTTAGAACAGTCAGAGGCTAATTTAAAAGTGATGCAGGTGAGTCTCGAAGCAATGAAGACAAGTCTAAAAGTGAGGGAGATAAGTCTAGAAGTGTGGGAGGTTAATCTAGAAGTGACAGAAATTGGTCTAGAAGTGACAGATTAGTTCAGAGTCGCAGAGATAGTTTAGAAATAATGGTCAATGTTTAGAAGCGGTGGAGAATAGTCTAGAAGCGACAGAAATTGGACGAGAAGCAACAGAGATGTGTTTGGAAGTAACGGCAATATGTCTAGAAATGAGGGTTGCGTCTGGAAGTGAAAGAGGTAAGTCTAGAAGTGAGGGAGTGCATCAAGGTGTCGCAGAGATGAGGATAGAAGTGATAGAGATTAGTCTGGATGTGACTGAGAAAAGTCTAGAAACAACAAAAAAGTGACAGATATATTCAAAAGATAAAGATAACAATAATAATAATAATCTTTACATTTGGTATAGTGCTTTTCACATTGGGAGGATGGCCAAACTGCTACACAGATATTGTATAAAGTGAAGTGACTGTGTTTTGTGGACGAGACTAGAGGTGAGTCTAGAAGTGATGGGGATTAGTCTAGAAGTGACAGCATTGCATTTAGAAGGGACAGAGAAAGCTTAGAGGTGGAGGAGACAGTTAAAAGTGAAAGCAATAGCCTAAAAGTGATGGAGATTAAACTAGAAGTCACCAACAAATGACAGAGATAGTTTACAAGGGTTGGAAGCGCATTTAGAAATGATGTAGGTGAGTCTAGACATAACAGGGATTAGTCTAGAGGTGATGGAGAACCATCTAATAGCAACAAACAAGTGATAGGTTGTTTAAAAGGGGTAGAGATAGTTTAGAAGAAGGGGTGAGTCTAGACGTGAGGGAGATTAGTCTAGAAGAAGCAGCGATGAGTCTAGAAGAGACGGAGATGAAATACGACAGAGTTCATTTGAAAGGTGACAAGAGATTTGTTTAAAAGTTACTGGAATCGGTTCCAAAGTGCCAGTGATTAGTTTAGATGTGATGGAGGTTAAGATGAAATGACAGACGTGAGTGTTGAGGGAGTTGCATTTTGAAGTAACCGATCTTAAATTGGTCCTGACGGAGGTGAGGTTGTAAGCGACTGAGATCACTGCAGAGGCGCCGGCAATCAGTTTAGATATCATGGGGAACGAGTTGAGAAGTGACGGAGATGAGTTGAGATGCGATGAGGAGGGAGCTGAGATGATAAGCCTCGCATTTGACGTAACGCCTTATCACGTCTTCGAGGCATCTCAAAGCGCGTCGCAGAATAAACTGTAATGTGAATTGACTGCATGTTTTGCGGGCAAAACGCGGCAGCCAATTGCGCACAGCAGCGTCCCACAAACAGTCGGGGATTGAAGGGACCAAGTTATTATAATTATTTTTCTGATGGAATTATTACCCCCACCCCGCCGAAACATCGAGTTGTGTAGCGAATGAGTCGGGATGTGATGTTGGGATGTGACCAGAGTGAGTTGGGATGTGATGGGGATGAGTTGGGATGTGGTGATGGGGATGAGTTGGGGATGTGGTGATGGGATAAGTTGGGGATGAGTTGGGATGTGGTGATGGGATGAGTCGGGGATGAGTTGGGGATGTGGTGATGGGGATGAGGTGGGGAAGGGATGGGGATGAGTTGGGGATGTGATGGGGATGAGTTGGGATGTGGTGATGGGGATGAGTTGGGGATGTGATGGGGATGAGTTGGGGATGAGTTGGGGATGTGATGGGGGTGAGTTGAGGATGTGATGGGGATGAGTTGGGGGGATGTGATGGGGATGTGACGGGGATGAGTTGGGGATGAGTTGGGGATGAGTTGGGGATGTGATGGGGGTGAGTTGAGGATGTGATGGGGATGAGTTGGGATGTGGTGATGGGGATGAGTTGAGGATGTGATGAGGATGAGTTGGGGATGAGTTGGGGGGATGTGATGGGGATGTGATGGGGATGAGTTGGGGATGTGATGGGGATGAGTTGGGGATGTGATGGGGATGAGTTGGGCGGATGTGATGGGGATGAGTTGGGGGGATGTGATGGGGATGTGATGGGGATGAGTTGGGGATGTGACGGGGATGAGTTGGGGATGAGTTGGGGGGATGTGATGGGGGACGGCAGGTCTGGTGCTGGGGCAGGAGATGATGATGATGATGATGATGATGATGGTGGGGAGGGAGGGGGAGGGGGGAGGTGCAGGGAGGTCTCCCGCCCTGATCTCTTACCCGCTATGATGGCGGGGCTGCTCTGTCCCCCCTGAGGCTTGAGCCACAGTTCGGCGGTGAAGGGTCCCCGCGGGAGGTCCGCCCGGCGCTGCCTCTCCAGCTGCTCCCTCCGGCCGCTGAAGTGCAGGACGGTCGCCGCCGCCGTGGCCGCCGTGGCCGCCGTGGCCGGTGTTGCCGGGGGGAGCGGCCCGCGGGCCGGTCCCGGCCCGCCGGGAGCAGCTCCGTCCCAGGCGGCGGGCGGGCGGGGGTCGGCGGCCCCCCCGCTCTCGGCAGCCTGGAAGCCGCTGCCGTGTTCCCCGAAGTGCCCCCGACCCGGAGCGCCGTCGTCCCGGGGCGGCGGCGGCGGCGGCGACGGGGGAGATGGCGGCGGCGGCGGCGGAGGCGGCGGCGGCGGGTCCCCGGGTCGGTGGTGGTCGCCCCCTCCGCTCGGGTCCTGTGGCCGCGGGTACCTGCCCAGCGGGTGGTGGACGGGCAGCGACCGGCGGCTCCTCCTCGCCCCGGGCACGGCCGGCGGGCAGCGCCGGTCCCCCGGGGGCGGTGGGCGGGGGCCGCCCGGCGCGCGCTGGTCCCGGGGCGGCGGCGGCGGCGGGGGGTCAGCACCGAGTCCGGACACCGCCAGCGGCAGGACATCCAGAGAGAGGAGAAGCCAACACAGGAGACCCGAAGCCCTCATGGCCACCGGTCAAGTCAGGGCAGGACCTGTCCCCCTCCCACACACCCACTCACAGCACCCACCACCCACACACCCACCCACCCACAGCACCCACCACCCACACACCCACCCACTCACTGCACCCACCACCCACCCACTCACAGCACCCACCACCCACACACCCACCCACTCCACAGCACCCACCCACTCACAGCACCCACCACCCACACACCCACCCACTCACTGCACCCACCACCCACCCACTCACAGCACCCACCACCCACACACCCACCCACTCACTGCACCCACCACCCACCCACTCACAGCACCCACCACCCACACACCCACCCACTCACTGCACCCACCACCCACACACCCACTCACAGCACCCACCACCCACACACTCACAGCACCCACCACCCACAGCACCCACCACCCACACACCCACCCACTCACAGCACCCACCACCCACACACCCACTCACAGCACCCACCACCCACCACCCACACACCCACTCACAGCACCCACCACCCACCACCCACACACCCACTCACAGCACCCACCACCCACACACCCACTCACAGCACCCACCACCCACACACCCACTCACAGCACCCACCACCCACACACCCACTCACAGCACCCACCACCCACACACCCACTCACAGCACCCACCACCCACCCACCCACTCACAGCACCCACCACCCACACACCCACCTACAGCACCCACCACCCACACACCCCACAGCACCCACCACCCACACACCCACCCACAGCACCCACACACCCACACACCCACAGCACCCACCACCCACCCACCCACTCACAGCACCCACCACCCACACACCCACCTACAGCACCCACCACCCACACACCCACAGCACCCACCACCCACACACCCACCCACAGCACCCACCACCCACACACTCACAGCACCCACCACCCACACACCCACTCACAGCACCCACCACCCACACACTCACAGCACCCACCACCCACACACCCACCCACACACCCACCCACAGCACCCACCACCCACACACAGCACCCACCACCCACCCACCCACTCACAGCACCCACCACCCACAGCACCCACCACCCACACACCCACCCACAGCACCCACCACCCACCACCCACTCACAGCACCCACCCACACACAGCACCCACCACCCACACACCCACCCACAGCACCCACACACCCACACACCCACCCACAGCACCCACCACCCACAGCACCCACCACCCACACACCCACCCACAGCACCCACCACCCACACACAGCACCCACCACCCACACACCCACCCACAGCACCCACCACCCACACACTCACAGCACCCACCACCCACCCATACAGCACCCACCACCCACACAGCACCCACCACCCACACAGCACCCACCACCCACACACAGCACCCACCACCCACACACTCACAGCACCCACCACCCACCTACAGCACCCACCCACCAGCCCTCACAACAGCACCCACCAGCCCTCACCCACACACAGCACCCACCAGCCCTCACCACAGCACCCACCCACCCACCCACCAACCTTCACCACCAGCACCAGCAGCAAATAGCCTAAACTTAACTGACCCTAAACTGAAACACAGCCCCTTTAAACTCTCTGTAAACTTCGCAACGTCCTGCGGGAATCTCAGGTGGTGATGATATAAAATTGCATTAAAAATAAAACTTCATTGGATTCCAACTTTCCCTCTCTCTCTCTCTCCCTTTCTCTCTATCTCTCTGTGTCTCTGTCTGTGTCTGTCTGTCTCTGTCTCTCTTGCTCTGTGTGTGTGTGTGTGTGTATCTGTCTCTCTCTCTCTGTCTGTGTCTCTCTGTCTGTCTGTGTCTCTCTCTCTTGCTCTGTGTGTGTGTGTGTATCTGTCTCTCTCTCTGTCTGTCTGTCTGTGTCTCTCTGTCTGTCTGTCTGTCTGTCTGTCTGTCTGTCTGTCTGTCTGTCTGTCTGTCTGTCTGTGTCTCTCTCTCTTGCTCTGTGTGTGTGTGTGTATCTGTCTCTCTCTCTGTCTGTCTGTGTCTCTCTGTCTGTCTGTGTCTCTCTCTCTTGCTCTGTGTGTGTGTGTCTCTCTCACTCAATTAAAAGCTCGTGTGTGTGTGTGTGTGTTTGGGTGGTGTGCAGTTTTTTTTTGCTAAAATATTGGTGGTGGTGGTGGTGGTGGGTTCTCTTTTCCCCCCAGTTTTTGCTGAATGAAACATCGGTGTTTGCCTTTCTTCTCCCTCCACTCTCTCCACTTTCTCTCCTCTTCCTTCCTCTCTTGAAAAAAAAAGAATAATAATTTAACCCCAAAAAAAGAAAAAAAGATCTAAACAAAAATTGTTGGCGATGAATTAAAAGGTAAAAAAAAATTAAAAGGTGTGTGTGGGTGTGTGTGGGGGGGGGGGGGAGAACCTGTGATTCCTTTTAAACGAGCGACAAGGAAACTATCTGTCCAACAGATTTGTGAGTGAGTGAGTGTGAGTGAGTGTGTGAGTGAGTTGTGAGTGAGTGATGTGTGAGTGTGAGTGAGTGAGTGAGTGAGTTTCTCTCCCTCTCTGCAGGTTGTAGATGTTTTGAGTCTCACGTCCTTCCCCCCTCTCTGATTGCAGTGGTTTGAGACACTTAAGC